>NC_049211.1:17800624-17930323 GCF_013347855.1 Anguilla anguilla | reverse complement strand
GGCTGAGTTCTTCTTTCCACCATGATTTTGTCAGTCATGAACAAGATGAACAGGCATTTCAGAAATGGGCCCACCAGAGTTTAAGATTTCTTAAATGGGTATCTGCTTGCTTCCTCGTTTTTAGTTCCCTGAGCTGAACTTGGGGATAGGAGAACCTTTCCTCCCCCCCACCCTTGCTGAACTTTAACCTCGGACAGATGGCTGTTAAGCCCCTCCCCCTTGTTTCAGTACCAACTGTTGCCAAGTAACATCTGTCACACATGAGCACTGCTCAGAGTGGAAGAGAGGACTAGGTTGTCATGGGGAGAGAATGGGAAGAAAAAGTTGATTATTTGGTGTAAGGAGTGGGGACAGTTTGGGTCTGTGGTACAGAGTACTGGTACCAATGCCAGAGAGGAGGACTTAGATAGGGCAGAAGGAACCATCCGTTTACCTTCCCCACTATCTGAACAATTGACTCAATGGCACACAGCAAGAAAAATACTGCCTTTTTTAGGGGTGCAATTTGGTGTTTAGGATGAGAATAGTGTGTGTGAGAGAGAGAGAGAAGGGACAGAAAGAGGGAATGTCTTGTGATAATTGTGATCTGCCCCACTGCCCTGGATTAATGTCTAATGTGCAGCTTTGACATTGAGCTCTGATCAGCTGCTTAACTCTCCATCCCCACCTAACCGCAAAAAAAAAACAAAACAAATCAGTGATGTAACATTTACATGCTGGTAGATCCTGTTTATTGTCATTCATATGTCTCCCAAAACTTGCAACCATGCCATCCATCCAAGCTAGTAAAGTTGGTGTGCCTGGAGATGGCAGGTGAAATCCTTTCACCCCCACCCCCCCACCGTATAGCGCTTGGCGGCTTGTTCCAGGCTGACCAGCTGCAGCCTCTGGGCCCGCCGGCACCAGGTGCTGCTAGGCTTTCCATGACTATGCGTTCGCGTGCGCAACACATGCACTTGCATTGATGAGGACGGCTTACTTTCTCACGCGTATCTGCAAGCTTGCGCCTTCCCCATTTTGCATACAACTTGTGCTTTGTCAGCAGTTACAGCCTAAGGTGCTTTGAGACAAAATGGTTTAAAGGCAGATGTAGGGGGTACTGCTGGATGGCTCATTCGGTTAATGCTCTGTGCCGCGGTGCATGGTCACGGATCGAATCTGGACCATGCCGGTGCGGTCTGTCCTGTAGCTCTGTAGAGCGATGCATATGGGAGGGTTCAGTCGGTTGGTGGTCCAAGTTTCATCTCCATTTAGCACCGGTCAATCGGGCACCTGCATATGAAAGGTCTTCCTCAGACTCCATGTGAGCTTACCTGTAGTCTGGCTCAAAAGAAACTAATTGGCATCACCCGGCAGTGGGGCTCCTGCATCCACATGGCTGCAGTTACAGACAAGTGCCATGTCCAAATCAGGGTGGGAAATGGACTAGCTCACCACATCAGATTTTGTGCCACCACATCAGAACTCCATATAAATCTTTTATTGGTATCAAACAACGTGTCGGTCCTGGTGGGTCCTTGTCAGGTCAAGTTTTTTGTTTAAGCAGTCAGGTTTATTTAAATGGAAAAAAGCAACAAGTTATGAAAGTTGCTCTGGACACAAGCATCTGCGAAATGGCAGTAATGTATTATTAATGGAATTCAATTGGCGTGATGAAACCGTGGCGCATCAGAGTTTAGTTAACCAGCACACCCGTCTGTCAGTTGTCCAGTGTGCTGACTGTACAGCAACGATGAAGACAGACGGACTGATAGCACCTGGGTCTGATTAGGCATTTTTTTGGGCTCGGAGTCCATGCAGCTCATCATTTCCCCTCTCCTCTGAGGAGGAGGGTGGATGCTGCACACATTCGGATTCTGAGGGTTCTCTCTTTGAAGTCCCCATTTCGACTCTCCGCGCATCGCTCAGGGGTTAAGCTCTCAGCTGAAAAGCTGCCATTCTGACCCTAGACCCTGGAATAGGGGAGGGGGGACAGGGTAGTACAGAGGACAGACAATAGGGTTCTGCAGGCCCCAGAGCCAACAGGACGGTGAAAGAGAGGCAGTCCAGGCCGTCTGGGTGAATAGGACAGTGATTTCGCCACAGGCCTGCACGTGCTTACATCTAACGAGGGGAGTGAGGCTTCACGTACCCTAAAATGGGAGGTGCTACCATGTGCCACTGGTATTTCACAGGTTCAAATGAATTCTAATGCTTGTCGTGTAAGTATTTATTGTTTAATGCAAATGCGTGGTTTACAGGATATAGCTTATGGTCGCTCTACAAATTGCTATGGCCAAGTGCATGCCGTTCCCTGAGACGGCCGATGGCCGGCAGAACCCACACAGCCACACACTGGATCCCAGTGGGTCAGTGTCTCGGCAGGACGAGCCGTTCTGCGGCCCCAACGTGTTGTGCTTTTTAAAAGTACACGGTAATTGTATCAAGCATTTATAAATTGCTCTTGTAAAACGCAATGGTGGACTGTGTTTGGAACGTTCCCCTGAAACCTGTTTTTGGGCTGTTTTTTATTCTTGCGCACATATTGACTTACAGTACTGGAGAAAGCCACATGTTAAATTATAACTGCAACTGTGCTAAAAATTAGATAATAACCCCCCCCCCCCCCCCCCCCCCCCCCCCCCCCCCCCACATAAACACACAAAAGTTCTTGGTGATCTTTTTAGGCAAGACAAGGAAGCTATACAGAATATTGCATTTTTATCTAGTCTTTACGAGTAGGAACGTTCAAATGGTCCTTTATTTATGCCTCCATTATAAGTATTTAAAATGTAACCACAGTTCGCTGATCAAGTGGTGTTTTTTTGCTCAAAACGTTTTAATGCAAGGTACCAGGGCATTCAATATGTTGGGAGCATCTAGCCATGACAGATGGACAAACAGACAGACAGATGTTACCAACTGAAAGTTCACAACCTGAGACAGAACATGCCCCATCTGTCCCTCAGGTTCTTAAGCCCCTCCCCTGCCCTCTTAGCATCCACGCCCAGTATCCACCAGGACATTCTGCCCCGTCTGTCTAGTTTTATTCAGGAGCCCGTCTTGAGAAATATATCTTCCCCTGTTGTTTTTTTAATCTGTTCCTCCCCTTCTGAACACCCACCCTGTTTTTGTATACATGTGTTGACGTGCATTTGGATTCCATTCCGCAGTTAGTTTTTGTCTGTGAACATTTATTGTAGTTGTTCTTGTCCTTCTGTGTACATTACATCACTGCAGGTATGCATAAAAACTGAAATTATTGAAAGGAAGGCATTTTCCCAGCATTCTTACTGTGCCCACACATATACACACCCATACACACACACACACATACACACATCCCAGTGTGGCGATAGCTAAAAGGACAATTGCGTTTACTGACCCTGGATGACCCCTTGACCCCTGTCACCTTTCCGCAGACTTGGTGGTCTGTGTCAGACTGAAGCAGAGCAGGATAGCATGTGAGATTAGATCGTGCAGATATTTGATTAAGGAGAAATACTCTCTTAGTCCTCCGCACCACCTTCCTGTTCTCAAATGTGAAGAGCCCATTCTTCATTGCTTAAAATCTGGCACATCTTCATATTGAATGTATGCAGTCCCAGAACAGTTCCCAGAGCTTTTCTTGTTTTGTTGCCCAGAGTTAAGTGACCCTCGATACCTAGTATCTGTCTCCTGAAAGGTGCATCACAACTTGTTCATGTTAACTGCCAGGGCCCAGGTCTGGCAGTATTCCTCAAGCAGAGCCAAAGTGTCCCCGTCTATCTTTTCCTGCCTCTTTCTCTTTCTCTCCATTTCTGTCCCTCGTGCATACTGTCGAGCGGCTCTCCTTCAGACGGGCGGACCCTCCTACCTCTCCTTTCTTTTTGTGCCCCATCTGTCCCTCCTCTCTGCCCATTGTGGAGTCTCAAAGCCGGGCGACTTCCACAAAGAGGAGGGCGTGCAGCGGGGGGCCAGAGTAAACATGACAGCATCCAGATCCCATTAGAAGCTCTTTAACTCTGACTCACTCTTGCTCGCGTGAGCGTCAAGGGGGACCAGGCGTAACCCACACCCCACTACCCCTGAAAACTCACCTCTTCACTCTGCCCTCATTTTTCAATCTTTTCCTTTGTTTTTACTCCTTGTCTTTCGGTAGTATCTTGCTAAACCCCTTTGCCTTCCAGAATTACTTTTTTTTCATTTCTCCCTTTCTACCCCTTTTCTTTCTGTCACTCTTGCTGCATGTCATTCTGGAAATGTTGCTAAATGAATTTGTTACTCTGGATAAGAGCATAATAATGATCACAATGTAATGTAATAATGTAATGAGTTCCCAGAAGTCTATAGAGGCCACATGTTTAATTGCCTGGTGCAATTTAGGAATCCCCTGTTTATGTTGATATCTTGCTTTTTCTGCTTGTCTGTGACCCCGAGTGGCAACATTTGGTTCCAGGGTTAATGACGAAAGATTAGTGATCAATATCTGAGACAGAGTTTCTATTCTGTAGGGTCATCAATCAGTGACTTTGCTTGAAGGCCACAAGTTCAGGGCACAGCTTGAACGGCGCAAACTTTCGATCACATTGATCCTGGAAATATTTTCAGGACTAACCCCCTGGAACTCACTGGCTTCCTCAAAACGATCATCTTTTCTACCACAAAGACGTGACACTTTGAGACCTTCCGGCACGACATCCTGCGCGGTGCCTCTTGCTTCACAATCACTTCTTTTTCTGTTCCCTTCTTTTCCTCACTCACTCCTCCCCCTCCCTCCATCCCGCCCTCCCACTCTCCTGCACCCCCTCAAACTCAGCCTCAAAGTCTTTTTTTTCCCCTTCGTCTCTGTGCCCCCTTCCCTCTTTCTTACCCCCCGCTCTTCCACCCCCGTGCCCCACGTCTCCCTGTTCTTGCGTGTGTACTCTCGGCCGAGGAGGAGGAGGATCGTGGTGTTAGTCCCGGCTTAAAAGCGAGGGATTATCGAAGAGCAGACACTGATTAAACCCTTCCAGGCCCTGCTATGGCCCCATTAATACAATCTTAATCACAATGCTTTATCCCTCAATCTCGTCCCCGCGGCTCAGGACCTTTCATTTAGCGCGGGTCGGAGCTGTTTGGTCACTGGATTAGCACAGCTGAAAGGGGGGAGCGAGGAATAAAACAGAGGAGAGAGGTTCAGGCAGCACTTTAATGCTCCATCATCCATCCCTCCCATCCCTCCATCCCCCATCTTGTACTTTTTAATCAGAAGCCTGCACCAACCCTCCCTCCCCCTTTCTCCCGAATCTGATTTTCTCCCTTCCTGCCCCAGCAACACCCCCCAAGGATGATTCGCATTGGACAAATGCGTCGCTGTTGCAGCTGCAATGGAAAGGGATATGAATTAATACTGCCATCCGTTTTCTTGCTACCTTTTAGCTTACCTTTTAGTTATTGCCGCTTAAAGGTTTTGTCTTGGCAGTTAGCCGTGGAGTAGGCCTCATTTTCAAAAGTGAGCATAGGCTGGTGCCTAGTCACTAGGGAATGAATGATGTTTCAGCAAATGGGGAGTGGGACCTCAACCACGCCCCCGCCCTCAGACTACGCCTATCGCAGTTAGGCTGAATGGGTCCCCGCTTTAGTCACTCTACGGGAAAATCAGATTGACAAGACAGTCATTTATCATGATCGGAATGTGACTACTCCACACTGACAGGGCAGAGCCAGCAGTGTTTCAGTATCCAGGCATCGCATTTTGCTCCCCGACACAGAGAATTTGTGAGTTATGATTGCATTGTTGCACCCTGCAGGATATGGTATGAAGTGTGGAACATGGATGATGTAATAATGCCATTGTTACATCATCAGTGGTAGAAGGGACAATGTTCTAATGTACAGTACTGTGAAAAATATTTTCCCCCTTTCTGATTTCCTCTATTATTGCATATTTCGTACACAGAATGGTTTCATATCTTTAGATAAAATGTAATATTAGATGATTGGAGACTGGGTAAACACAAAACACATTTTTAAAATTGTTATTCTATTTATTTATTGAAAAAGTTATCAAAAACCCATATCACTCTTGTGAAAGAATAATTACCCCCGTAGTTATTCAATCAGTCAATTAACCAAATTCAATTGAGAATTATATTTTGTTGATTGAACACAACCAGGCTTGATTTTAGCTAGCCCTGTTGAATCTGAACCTCACTGATATTGAAGCTGAACATCAGAGTGAAGGAATCACCACAAAGTTTCTACACACTATGGCACAATCAAAGGAAATTTCAGCAGAGATGAGAAAAACGTTTAAAATATATCAGTCTGGAAAGGGTTGCAAAGCCATTTCTAAGGCTTTGGGACTTCATCTAACCACAGTGATAGTTGTTATCTCCAAATGGAGAACACTTGGAACAGTGGTGAATCTTCCCAGGAGTGCCTCCAAGGACACAGCGATCACCCATTCAGGAAAAAACATCTGAAGAACTGTAGGCCTCTCTAGCTTCAGCTAAGGTCAGTGTTTATGATTCTGCTGACCTTAGAGTGACAGAGAAAAAATGGGATTCATGATATAGTAGCCAGGTGGAAACCACTGCTGACCAAGATGAACATCATTGCTTATCTCACATGTGCAGAAAAGCACCTGGATAATTCACAAGCCTTTTGGGATAATGTTCTAAGGAAAGATGAGTGAAAAATGGACAACACAAGTCCCATTATATTTGGCGTGAAGCAAATACAGCATTTCACAATAAGAACTTCCTACCAACAGTCAAACGTGATGGTAGCGAGATGGTGTGAGGATGCTTTGCTGCCATGGGGCCTGGATGACTGGCCATTATTGAATGAACCATGTGTTCTGCTCTGCACCAGAAAATTCTTAAGGAGAATGTCCCGTCACCTGTCCGTGAACTGAAGCTGAAGTGTAATTGGATTATGCAGCAAGACAATGATCCAAAACATAAAAGTGAGTCCACGTCTGAATGGCTGAAAAGAAACAAAATTAATGTTTGGAGTGGCCTAGTAAAAGTCTGTGCTGTGGCAGGACATGAAACAAACAGTTCATGCTCAAAAATCTGTTTTAATTAAAGCAATTGTCCACAGAAAACTCCTCCACAACAATGTGAAAGCATTTGGTTGCACTTATTGCTGCTAAAGGTGGTGCAAGCAATTAAGTTAAAGGGTGCAATTAATGTTTCACATGGGTGATATGGATGTTCGATATTACCAAACATGTTTTAAAATGTATTTTGTGTTTACATCAGTTTCCTTTGTCTAATATTACATTTTGTCAAAATATCTGAAACCATTCAGTATGACAATTATGCATTAATAGAGGAAACCAGAAAGGGAGCAAATGCTTTTTCATGGCACTGCAGTAATGCCATCATTGCATCCTCAGTGGTAGAGAAAGGAAGAGTTCCAGAAGACTTGCTAGAACTTTTGTTGCCACGGTGACAGTACCAGGGTTTGCTTTTCCGATTCTGTGTTTGCAGTGCATGGACTCAACTTTATCTGTTGAGATTTTGGATGTGCATGTTTTTATTCTTTATTTATTTATTTATTTATTTAACTACTTTAAAGATCCAGGAAATGGAAATATGTTAATTATTTGCTGATGTGTGTTACCTCTTTGCCTTCACAAGCGGTCAAGAAATATTTTGAAATAATGATTCTAACATCATCTCTGTGTGTGCCATTCTAGTCCTGAGGATAGTCTCATTAGTGAAGGAGAAGATCTGTCTTAAATTCAAATCATACATACCATGCAGTGATTGGTGATGTTGAACCAGAGCCGGTACTAGACATAGGTGGCAATGGTGATTGGTTAGGGCCTGACAGGGCTGGAAGGACTCCGGAGGACCTAAACCAACACCCCGCCAACCACAGAGCAGAACAGAATGGCAATAGCCATGCCTGAGGAGGATATAACTCAAAAGGGGGTCTCCAGAGCAGATTTTGTCATGTGGGACAATTGTCCGGCTGTAGCCACTGAGCCTGTCCTAGCTTGGGATCTGTATGCAGTGTGTCTGTGACCCTGAAGAGACACGCAGCCAATGTAAAGCCACTGGCCATTGAAGGCTGATGGCAATCAAGTTAGCTTCTAGTTTTGGTTATTTTTCCTAATGTTCCAAATGCATATTTGGCTTGTTTTATAATTTGGTTTAGTCTCTCTTTCTGATCTATCAGAACTTTGGTATTCTTAACATCTATCATCTCAACTCTGTTAAATTTGCCAATTTTTTCGATAAATGTATTTATAAAAGCCTGCCTCAAATTCTGAACGTTAATTTTTTAAATAAAAAATAATTTCATAACTATTCAGCTCAATACAGGTATCATCTTTGTCCCCTGCTAAGAGAACAGCTATGTCACAATTCACTATATTAGAAACCTGCAATTTAGATAGAACTTCTTTTCCTATTTTATTTAACTCTCCCTATTTCATTTAAGGACATTTATCATGAATTGTTCATTACTAGGCCTTTTGTGTATTTTGCTGTGAATTAGACAAGGAGGAATAATTTTTCTGGTATCACTTCTTCATTGATTTTTTCTTTGCTAGTGCTATAATTATGTTCAACCACATTACCATGAGTATTATCATGCAGACGTGGTGACTGTATAATAATCCGAAAACATTGTGAATTCTGCTGCAAAACCCTACTGGGTTTTTATGTACATCCACACTCAATGACTGAAGTTACTCTTATTTCCATTTTTAGCAAAGTTGATCGGAACCTGTTTTAAGTTTGTGTGTATTGGTATTTCTGTACCCGCCCCCGCACCCCACACCCTTCCCCCTCTTTTTTTGCAGTCACATTCATTTTAAATAAGCTTATTGGCATTAAACATTTTAATTATCAAAAAAAAAACAAGATATAAAGACACATAGTGGTTAGAATATTACATTTGTTCTTTCTCTCTGTCTCTTTCCCTCCTTTTCTTCCTCTGACACTATCACTTCTCTCTCCCTCTTTATCATCTCTCTTCTCTGTTCCCTCCATCTCTGTCCCTCTCTCTCTTTCTCTCTCATTTGCTGTCTCTCTCTGTCTGTCTCTCTCTCTCTCTCTCCCTCCCTCCCTCTCCCCCTTAGCCCCAGCTGTCCATCAGCCCCCTGCCGGTCCCCCAGCTGTCTCTGCTCCCCGAAAGAGGAGCCCCTCAACAATGCAGGTCAGAGGTCGAGAGAAAGAACAGGCTGCTCTTACAATGGACCAGCGGCGCCCTCAAAAACAAAAACCATCGCGCCCCGTTCACCCCCCCTCCTCACCACCCCGGACTGGAAAAGACAAACCTAAGGACGTGAGGATGGGGGTTGAATTAGGACAACAGCCCCACAAGTGCCGCCTCCGTCCCACCCCCCCCCCCCCCCCCGCCCCGCACACTCCCCGCCCCCCTCGCTCCCCCTGCTATTGCCACTGCCAGAGGAGAGATACGGCACACACTCACACTCTTTCTCTCGCACAATCCATCTCTGCTCCCTGTCAACCTTCTCTTTGTCCCTGGTCCAAAACCACTCATACACCCCGATATCACTTTCCCCATCAAACAAATCCACACTGGAGAAGTCAATGACAGACTTCCTCTATTTGCTCTGAAACAAATATAGGCCCCGTGCCCAACGCTGAGCAGAAAGAACAGTCATTCCATCCTCATCCAAATATCCCAAAAACCAACCTGCATAACTATGCTAAGAGTAGCATTCGAAGTGAAATGAAGTGGTTTCAGAGCTGCATATGCTGTAGTCTTATCCTGGGGTTTGAATACCTCTACCCCCATTCATGTGAGCCTCCATAGACCTCAAAGCGGGAACACCACACCACTCTTACCTGACCTGAATCATAACCCCACTCTCAAATGCTCACTGCCTTTTGATTTAGCTTTGACTTACTGTGAAAACAAGCGCACACGGTTAAGATATGACAAGTCAACGCATCTTGTCCTGAACTGAGCCGCATGTGCCTCAGCGCAATTTTGAAAAGCGGTGTTGGAAATCACAGGGTTGAAGGTCCAAAGTGAGCATGATCAAACCTAGATTTTTCATGGTCAGTGGCTTTGGCAACTTTTTCTCTCAAATGATCCCATTTAGTTTTTTTGTGTGAAATTCTACAAAAGTGTCCCAGGCTCACCCAGATGGGGAGGGGATTGTTGGGGAATCCCAGAGAAATGTGCAGAAATGAGGAACCCCACCCCCACCCCGTATGTCATGGTCACCTGTTCCTTGGCCCTGCATTCCCATGGTCCATTGTGGTGACTGATGACAGAAACAGAATATTAACACAATGACACATACACGTCCTGCCCATGATGGACAGACGGACTCCTGACAGATGGAGGAATAGTTCAACTATTGTTTCATTGAGCTCCGAAGTCGCATATGTTTATTTACAAATTTTTATAGTTCAGTTCCCATGAAATACTAGAGGAAAATTTTTCTGTTCAAACATTTATTTTGCAAAGGTTTTGAAGGTTATTTCAAGATATACAATGTTTATCTATCTGTCTATCTATCTATTATGTGTGGGTGTGTATGTGTGTTTTAATTTCAGTGACAAATAGAGGGAACATAATTAGAATTTTTGTTGGTAACATGGCCATTCTCATGCAATTGTAAAGTATGCTCTTGCATTTGATTGGTTGATGTTTCTCCAGGACAGGTCCTATTTTGTTAAGCATCGTTGTTCATCACCAATATGATACAGTAACCATGGTGCTCTTGTTCAAGCAGCCTTTAAGACATGCACAAAATGCATCCTGTTATGACCCAGGATGCATTTTTATGACATCCTGTTATAAATGCATTTCAAAAGATCGATATGTAAGAGGTAACATTGGCGGCAATAAGAAGGTCATTTATGGTGGATTTAAGTGAATGTGGAGACGAAACAATGGCCTCCTGTCCCAGAAGTAGATTTGTTCTATTTATATTTTAGTTATACAGCCTTTTAGCAATGTGAAATTTTTTGTGTGCACTTAGTGTTCTATAGTTAATGCAGCCAAAAATATTCTTATAAATTGATTTAATTTTCTACATTTTTTTTTTTTTTTTACAAACCCTTGTCTTAAATATATCACATGACACAAAATATGGTATAGGGGCATAGCTCACATTCAAATAATACCATAAAATACAGCCATACTTTTTTTTACAAAAAATTTATTTCAGTCAAAAACATATTTTTAATCTCAATCTTTTTCCATTAAAAATTGGACAAAACATTTGTATTTGTACAAATCCATCTCTCGCTCTGATAGGGCAATGGGTGACAAGAAAAATAGAATTGGTCATCATACATGTATAAAAAGGTGACATTGCATAGATCATGGGTGTATTGCTTTGTAATGAGTGATAGGTTATGGCATTTGTTGTTATTCACTGAGCTAGCATACATATAGTCCATGAAAAATCTTTTTGTTATCTTTCACAGATACTTTCATTTTAAATGGAGCAACATTGCTTCTACTTCTTATGTGAGGACATTAACAGAGATACTGTTGAGCCACTTGATATTAAATATGTACCAGAGGCTAAAGCAGGATGTCAGCCTATGTGTTTAACACTCCACAGGTTCCCTCTTAAAACATGCTCTTTAGTTTGAGATCAAAACAACATCCAGGGCTGTTTTCGCTCTGTATAAAAAAACACTAGGTCCATAGTTCACCAGATTTTTTACATCAAGGTGGATTTTTTGTTTTAAATTAAAAAATAAACCAATCAATACTAGCTGATTCCCTGATTCATTTTGCAGATTTAGCAAGTGAAATCGCCGTGAAAGCATTTGGGTGAATGTTCCTGAACACAATCTCTCTCTCACACACGAGTGAATGTCCTCATCGGACTCATTTATGGACGCTGATGTCCAATCAGAGGACTTTCCTCAAGGTTTTATTGCCTCACAGAAAACCAAATGCCCCAGGTACCCCCTTCCCCGAAGCTGAGTCCACGAGGCCAGGGGGACCGGCCCCTAAAGGGTGACCCACATGCCCACCTGAGCCCTTTCAGTACAGTCAGTGCCTCTACTGTAAAACAGCTCAGAATCCTCAGCTAGCTCATGATAGGTTCTCATACTCAGGTGAGCAGGAGGCAGAACGAATTCATAAAGAGCCACTCGAGTACCTTTCACATTTGCACAGAGAGTCAGGCTCACTTTTACAACAGGATATTAGCGCGGTACCCCACACAGCCCGGCACTCCAAAGCTGCCTCGCATATGACTTATATATTATTATTACTACGTTTCATTTATTAAGTGCGAAATGGGAAAATATTTACATAAATTTAATCAATCAGAATGAAAAACAACAAGGCTCAGGGGCGAGGCACCCAAAAAAAGTAGCAATGACCTAAAAGAGTTTAGAATAAATAATTTAAATGCTTAAGTCAATGGCTGCTACCGTTCCAACAACACAGCAGTACAGTATCACAGGAAAGTAAACGACACAAACAACAATAAAAACAACGAAAGGCTGGAGGAGACAATGACGCAAAAACAAACAGAAATCCAAATAAATATTAAATACTGATATAAATAAATGCATTTGTGCTTATGACCATGTTCGGTATTAGGCAAGAGTCATTTTCCTTGGAAGAGCTGTTTGACTTTCCACTGAAGAAAACAGTGGTCAGGGGCGTTTCAATGAGATGTGCACTAAGGCAAGGGGTTGGACCCTATGTCCTTCAGGCCATAAAGAGACCATGTTTATGGGTAGGTATTTTGACTGGGACTAATTGTGCCCGTTGACTGTTCCTTTGCTATTCAAGGATTCACTCACTAAACCTTATTCAGATATGGTGAGTTTCTTGAATAGATTCAGCATTGATGTTGTATGGTACATCTCAGTTAGTTAGTTGCAAGCACTGTGGGTAACTTTGCTTCTCTTTCATTTACTGAGTCAGAAGAACCTGACGCAAGGGCTTGAAGCTTTTCTGTCTGTTGGAATGAATTAACAATGCTCGTATGTGCCGACGTGGCTCAGTTCAATTTGGTCTTCCTGTAAATCTGGAAAACCGAGAAGTCTCTTTTCAAAAAATGACATTGAGAATGACCAAAAAAAAAAAAAATGATAACAACAGTCAATACAACAACAGTGACAATAAATAAATTAAATTCTGCATTTCCTTCTCGTTCGCTTTCAGTTTTTACAGGTAGTTTTGCTGTTTAGGTGGTGGGGTGGTTGGATTTGCAAAGCTCAATCAGTGCGGTGAACAAGAAACGTTCGTTGACATCATATAAAGCAAGCATTCCCTTTCCTGATACTAACACGCTGTGACCACACACAGCACTGTGCTTACAGGTCCGCTTTTTTTTGTAAACATTGTATAAGTGGAGTCTTTTACATTGAAAATAACTCCCAAACTGCTGCTGGATGATATCCTTTTGTACCAACATAATTTAGACATTTCCAATTCATTTCCTAAGTCAATGCAAAGAGAACTGACATCGAATTGGGGCATAGTTTACTACTTTTTTGTGATAACTGGTTAATTGCTGTCAAAAACATAGCTGTTGTATCATTACAGGAAGTCTGCTGGCAAAAGTATGTGAACCATTTTCGAAAACAATTGTTTGCTTATTATTGAGCATTTTTGTCCGCTGTTATGATGTTCTGAAATGTTGTTGTTCGTTGCACTGCTTTGTTCTGTAATTAGCTCTCACTCACTCACTCCCACACCTGACAGAAAAGGGTACGGAGTAGGAATTGCAAACACAAGGTAGCAGATCCAACTCCCACCACCGCTGTGACCTTGCACAAGTCACCGAGGCTGGATTCAGTCAATATCCAGTTGTGCGAACGGACAGTGTGGAGACGGTGAGCTGTATCACTACAGATGAGGCTTTAAAATATATAATGCGAATCTAGGGGTTCGGTCAGGTACAAAGTCGAGGGCCAGATGGCACGAAGGCATCCATGTCACTCGCTGTAAATGGCGCCCATCTGTGCCGCCACCATGTGGGGCGGGGCGAAGGAGTCGAAGGCCATGTCCAGGGGCAGCTCAAAGCGGGACGCCTGAAAAAGGGCGTGGCCCTGGGGCCCCGGCAGACCCCCCATGGAGGAGGGCGGGTACTGGTGCGAGGACAGGAAGTGGGCGGGGTGCGGGGCGTAGCCCCTCTCCGCATCATGCGGCGAGGGCTCCTGCTTGAGAGCGAAGTTGCCGCTGATGCTGAGGGGCGGAGTCAGGGGCCCGTCATAGGGGGGCGTGCCGGCACTGCACTCGTTCGGGGAGGGGTTCTCGTAGGCTCTGCCCTTGAAGCCTTTTAAGTGCACCAGGTGGGAGGCCTCCAGGGAGCCGTAGGGAGGGCTGGGCAGGCCAGGGGAGGGGTAGCTGAACGGGTGCCGCTGCTGCCCCGCCATGCCGGCCGTCCCCGGCCCGCCGCACTTCTCGTCCAGCAGCACGGGGGCAGGGCCCAGCTGCAGGCAGCCGGCCACCAGATTGCTGGTGGGCTGGGAGAGCCCCTTGCACAGCATCTCCATGAAGCCCGGGGCCTCCAGGGACTGGCCGCTCTCCAGCACCTCCGACAGGGCCCAGATGTAGTTGTGGGCCAGCCGCAGGGTCTCGATCTTGGACAGCTTCTGGGTCTTGGAGTAGCAGGGCATGACGCGGCGCAGGTTTTCCAGGGCGTCGTTGAGGCCGTGCATGCGCGAGCGCTCGCGGGCGTTGGCCTTGACGCGGCGGGCGCGGAACCTCTCCTGCCTGGCTTTGGTCATTTTCTTCTTCTTCGGGCCCCTCCTCTTGGGCGCCTTCTCACCCTCCTCCTCCTCCTCTCTGAAGTTGTTGTCCTCCTCCTCCTCCTCCTCCTCCTCCCCTTCCTCCTCCAGGTCCTCGCTCCCCAGGTCCTCTCCGCCTCCTCCTCCATCGCCGCCCTGCCCGGCCCTGCCCAATCCGTAGCGCCCCATCTCGGTCGCCCCCTCCCTCTCCTGGAGGCTCAGCTCTTCGTCCATCCAGCCCAGAGCGCTCACCAGGTCCACCACGTCTCCCGACTTCCCATAAGGTTTGGTCATCATCGTCCCTAAGGGGAGAGAGAACATCCCGTCACCAACTGTGTGCACACACACACACACACACACACACACACAAACACACATTCACACACAACACACACATACTACAAATTACCCCACAGGTCCATAAAGTATAACCTAACTATCTCATTAAGGGCCATTTTCGCCACTGAAATAATAATTTTACAGTATGACTACGGTTCTGTTCCAAACCGTAGAATCATATTTGTGCACAGTCCTCTCATCTCTTTCTGCAGATGTAGTGTTTATTTATGAGACCTCTGAGCTGTCTAGTGTCTTCAATTATTTCTCAAGCACTACAAAAAAGCGAGCACAAAATGTACAAATGATGTAAAATATAAATAACAGTCCTGATTTGTGTCCTTCAAGAAATACTGTGAATTAATACATCCATATATGTATATTCCTTTCTAAAATTGTCTGAAGGATTATCTGGTATGAGGCTTTCTGTTTTGAGAAAATTGTCGTTTTTTGTCTCTGGTTTTTTTATGAGGTCTGTCTCATCTCTCCTGGACCTTTGTCCCAGAAAAGTAAAACCTCACACAGGCTTTCATCCTCTCGTCCCCATGACCCAGGGAGCTGAAGGATTTACAACCATCATGGGGCAAACACTGATCAGTACACCCCAGTTATTCACACCCAAAGAACAAGTCTTTGTAATCCAAAATGAGGTCTGCATGCAGCATTGGATGAGAGTTTTAAGGGGCCATGCCTAACCGGTGCTGATATTATGTCTAAAGGGGGCTGTCTGGCCTACAGGCGTATATGTATATTTTGTGGCCGTGTCCTTTTCAATGGATGTGACTGGTATGAGTAACTGCTCAGGCTGTTTGGAACTGTGAAAGGCCTGCTGACAAGCCTGATATTTATTGGCTAGGGTTCAGAACGCAGGCGTTCTTAGCCCCCATGTGACCTTTAACCCTAGTTTAAAAAACAAAAACTCAACGGGCAATACATCTACTGTCATATCTGGCTCAGCATCGCAGAAGGCATCGGTTGTTCTGTAAAAATTATCAAGGTTACGAGTAAATTAATAAATATTTAATAGAGATGGACAAAGAGAGGCAGAGTGTAAGAGAAAGTGAGTGAGAGAGAGAGAGAGAGAGAGAGAGTGAGTGAGTGAGTGAGAGAGAGAGAGAGAGAGAGAGAAGGGGGGCTAAATTAATGTTTGCACAAAATTCAGCACTCTGTTCTGGACAGCGCCTATAACTAAAGTAGCCTACTTCATCCCGCCACGATCAGTTATATTTACTGCGGATTTGTAAACATTTGAATTTCAAAACAAGTTTCGGACAGCACGTGACTAAAATTAGGCAAACATCAGGACTACTTTAAAGAGGAGGGGGAAATTTCTCTAAAAACAACTGCGGCTTCAACTGTAGCTACCTGTAGCTACAAGATCCCGATCCCATCCCCTTTCACATTAGCCTAATGAGCGAGCTAAAGGAAAAGGAAACGTTCGGTACTACAGGGGTATAAGCCTTCGGATTCTCCGCTGTTATGTCGCCGTGTATGAGACGCTGTCAATCTGGGACACGGCCGGATTTTCCTAACAGATAAAGCGCGCCATTGGGGATTTAATTTGATGTTAGCCTGCATAGTCAAGTCGATAAATAAGGAGCTGAGCAGTAGCCTACACGATAAACAGAAAAAATATTATTATAATAGTAATAATAATAATAAGAAGAATAGACTAATTTAATGTACTCTTAAGTAAACACAATTACATAATTATATAATATATAATTACGTTTCGGTTCCACCCAAGTCCTAGAACGCGAAGGAACCGTAAAATTCGTGCCAAATAAGCAAAACAAAATAACAAAAGAAAGCGGACAAAGTAAACTCTACGTTCAATCGACCAACTTAGAACTTAAAAGTTATCCCCAAGGAATATATCTATTTTATCACCGGTCTTTTCCCATATTCAATGCACTTTTAAATTCACGTCAACCTCAGGGTCTTAACAGCAGCAGCAGAATGCATGACGCCCGTGTACTGTGCACAGTAACACGTCCAGTGTATATGCAACTCTAGCAGTGTTTCACATCTGGACCAGAATGGGACCAAATTACATCTGTTGGAGCTGAATTGTATAATAAGGCTGAGTGCTTGTCACGGGTGACAAGGATTAAGTGATTTTTGCCTCTCTTTTTCTTTTTCTTTTTTTGGCATTTCCGCGAGTCCCTGTTTTTTTAGCAGTTTTTGACGATCACATTAACGTAGCCTACAGTGTTATTTGTACAGGCGTACGAATTTTAGCAACATTGCCAAGTTCTGGGAAACGCAAAGTACCACAATGTAGCCTATACAGATTCTGGAATGTCCTAGCTGGGATAAAGGTTCCCGTCCTTCTCAGTTCTTGCAATCATATGTTTGACGGCCCCTGTCAACAATGTTGATGTCTATCACTCCCTCAGGCGTTATGGTAACATTTAGTGACAAGAGGCGTTCCATCAAAGACCAAGCCTAGCAATGTTACAGCCCGTTGATTTTTGAAACTTTGAGCACTTGTGGCTGTTGCTACAGTAGCCAGGTTATTTCGCGCGTTTCCCACTGCTGAGCATGAGATCTATTAATTTAACTTTTTTAAACTCCTTGATTTCTTACGCTTATTCAGTTTCCTATGATTTTCAACAACCATGCCGTCATTGCTCTGTGACTTCAGCCAACAGTCTACTTTTCTTGACAAATATGCAGCCTTATGTATGACTTGAGTCACTTTAGCGTAAAATGTCACATATCAAACGTTTGCAAACTCACTTCAGTTGCCTTAAATGTGACGATCAAGCAAAAGCTAAATGCTCCATCTAATGCCTTGAATGGGCGTTTTGCATATGCTTAATAAGATGAACTATTGCACATACTAATTCAGGAAATATATCCGTTCCCAATTGTATTTACCAATGTGAATGGTTCCGTGTGTAGTGCTCCCGTAGGCTAGTACGTCATTAATTACCAAATAATAAAAGGAACAACCTAGTGCTTAGCCTATTAAATCGTCCAGCGCTGTTCTCAACAAATCAGCACTTTTTAAATGTTGTTTGTATGCCGCGTTGTATAATTATCCTCGGAATTACATATCCGCTAACGCGATACTAATATCTGAATTATTCGTTTGCATTAATTTGTGGCTCTGAGTTATTCGTTTGCATTAATTTATGGTTCAGAGTTAAATACACATGACGTCCGGTTTGCCTTGAACAACCTAAGAAGCTGTGCTTGGTTATTCGTTTGTTGAGTTGTTACGCATGTTCTTTCTGAGTTCTTACAAATTGTTTATTACTGTATTGTATTGTAAAGAAGCTGCATGGGTTTATCTCCATATCCTCACTGGCTTGTCTATATTAAACCTTTTTTTATGTACATGTATAGGTCCCATAATTTTATCAGGCGGGGAATTAATTAACATTTTTGACTGCTGGTTGTATTTGCAGAATTATTTTTATTAAGCGTCAGACGTACTTCAGCGGGATGTTTCACTATACGATCTGATCATTTAAAAGTTGCTGGATGTCCGGGTGAAACCCCTGACAAAACGAATTGGTACAAGTTATGAATGAGTGAGAAAAACGCTTTACAAATTACAATAACAAGAATAAGTGAGGGAGAATAGCCATAAAGTGCCTAAAACATGGTAAGGACATCTGCAAAAGAAAAATGTAAGCCTGTAAGAATCTGATCAACTTAAAAAGAGTACATACCTTGTCTGTGCGCAACAACAGTCTTTCTGTTTTATTGTTTTTCACGAAATTCCTAAAGGTCCCAAGTTTGTGTCAAATGGGTTTTGTGAAGAGAACAAAAAAGGATATTCCTCAGCCCTCCTAGCCTCTTCAGTCTTTCTTACTTTATCTCGTTGTCACGCTCCTTCTTTTAAAAGCTTTGGAGACCCATCCGAGCGCGCGGAACTTCCATTGCCAATTGCCGGTACAGAGCGCAGATTTTCGCCTTTCTAGCAATTTAGCCCCTCCCTCTAGCACGCCCCATCTCCCTCTCTCTCTCTCTCTCTCTCTCTCTGTCACACACACACACACACACACACACACAGCCCCGCCTTACCCCACGGTCAGCCGAAATTTAAAAACGCGTGGCGGGCTCGTGGCTAAGTGTCGTTTATCACATCTCTCTCTCTCTCTCCTTCTCTCTCTCTCAGGAAAGTAAACGGTCTATATGATCGACAAACTGATGATAGACTATTTGATGTATCAGTAAAATTCCGCAAAGAAAGGCGTGTAAAGTGTAAAGTAGAATCATTTATGTGCATGCGCGAGGTTTAAGAGACCTGCAGCTCCCATGACCCTCATGAACCCCACACACCCCCCTTCTCTTCCACCCCACCACCCCTTTACCCTGGCCTCCAGTCCTGAATTATTCACGTATTATTGATACCCGGACAATTCTTTTCTCTCTTATTGCACGCGACACTACCAGATCCACGAGACTTGATTTAAGCTTAACCTTGTAGCACTGAAAGCCCACTTTGAATCTCATACACAGAAAGAGCCACACTTCTCTGTGTCCAAAATAATAACCAGTGATATTGATGACAATCCTCAGTATCCTTGAGTAACATATGCAAGAAAAAGTATTTTTTTTCACGTAACTAAATTAAATATCAAAAATTTAAAAATATAATTTTTTAAAAATATAACAACCGACACAGAGACAGCATGAATAGACATGGATTGAAAGCTGTACATAGGCCTACATGTAAACACATCTAAATGTGCACAGCACAAATGTGAATAATGATATATTAATAAACATAATACTTTATAACGCAATCGTTAGCGCAAGTCCTGTTTTCTCATAATATCAATTATATTTGTGATATCCCGAACGTCATTCAACAATGTATGGCGTGAAATTAAATTGATTTAAATTGAAGACAGAAAATGAGTTGTAAGCTTCACTTCTGCTTAATTGGGGTAAATGAAGCGCGTCTTACGGTTAGTCTCGGAGGAAGAGACGCGCGTCCGCCTGGTAGTGTGTAAGTGATTTTGACAGCTTGGTGCGGTATGAGCAGGTGGGTGCGTGCGGTTCACCCGTCCATTCATATGTTTTTTCCGACTTGTAAGCACTCGGTATATCCACGCTCCTAATTCACGCTTGAAAAAAAGCGACCGAAACCAAGCCTAACCAACTGCTGTTGAAACACATTATTACAAACTCGCCGTCACCATGAGCTCTATTTTAGGAGAAAGAAACGGACTTAGGCTACTAGCAGGACAGTTTTGCTTTTACGAATTAAATAATTGATTGATCGAAATGGAAAGGCTTTATCAAAAAAGGAAAAAGAAAAGGAGAATAAGCTGAATATTAAATTTGGAAATACACTCGACAGACTTTTAGTTGCAGCGACGAATTCATGAAACGCTATCGGGTGTTGTTTTTAGACGGGTTTTCACTTGGCTAGCTAGACAACATTATCTTCTTGTATTGCTAAAACAACTAGCCTATGAAGCAATTTAAAGTGGGCCTGGTCCATATCTGTTAAGCATTGTGTTCGCCACATTTGTTTTAGCTGTAGTGGTTTTGCACTAATTTTCTAATTTTGACCAAATGCCGAGGCATGACAAACGCAACATATGTGATTTTTCTGTGCTTGGCTGGGTAGACTCGCAGCGGGGGCTCCATTATACCGGTAATCGTGTGCTATTGACAGCCGAGGCTTGTGGGTCGCACGTGTCCAAGGATTGATCCTATTGTCTGCACGAGACTCACATCTGTCCACGCGCGCTTCCTCTAGCGTCCTGTCGAACACTTCCATTGCGAGAAATGAAGTATTTCGGAATGTTTAATTTGTTGCAGTGTGTGTGTGTGTTTCCAAAATATTTATCATTAGCCTAATCACACAACAGTTCTTTTTTTTTTTTTTTTTGGTCCCTTGAGTAGATATGGTTTAAGACTGCACAGTCAGTAGCATCATTAGATGTGGTTTGAACTTGTGAATTAATTTGTATCGTGGATGTTAAGTTCAGAAACAATGTCTGATCTGTTTGCGGAATTCATATTCTCTTGCTGTATAGCCTACATTTAAAGATCTCTACTTAAATTTTAAGTGAAGTCTTTTTTTCGCGTGATCTGTATGTGATTGACTTTAACATTGTTAATTTCGTCAGCACTAATATCACAGCCACATTATAACAACACCTGGCAGTAGTATGCGTTAAAACTCATTTAATTGTTTGGTTTATTTCATGTTTCAGCTGTAGCGTAACTTGTACTCGCAAACTTGACCAATCATATTTTCACGCTCAGTTTCTGCTCTCTCGGATAGAGAACAGATGGCTGCCCACGTGAAACAGAAGCGGTCAATCTGTCGCGTGGAGGGCATCGGTCGCCTGTCTTGAACGCGGTATATCGCGCGCGCGATTTAAAAAGGGTCCGTTCTGTCAACTTTTTAAACGCAAGTAGCCTGGATTTCATGTCGATTTGTAATGAACTTTCACTATCAAATAAATGCAAGTGAAACATTTTTCTTCTCACTTGATTTTAGTGATCGCTAAAGATCCCAAACTGTGCTTGTGAAGAAAAAACAATTACTAGCAGTGACTATTTTATTTTATCATGGTGTGAATATATTACACTGCATAAATGTAAATACAAAATTAATTGTGAGGCAATGTTAAGGTGTGTGTGTGTGTGTGTGTGTGTACGTGTATATGTGTGTGTGTAAAAGTAGTGGGGGTTGGGTGGGGGGTTTTCTCATGTGGTAGAAACAAACTGTACGTGTGTTATCTTGGGAGCAGGGGACTGCACAGACTCCTGTACATGTTTGTGAGTTTCCAATGTATGTGTGTCACACTTACCTTTGTCCCCCCCTGTGAGTTGTGTAGCCCTCAAAAGGTCTGTCCCATGAGTCTGTTCTAGTCCTAAAACACACCTGCAACCTACAGTGGGAATAACCCAGATAAGCCTGCCACAGCCTTCCCAGAATGCCACAGGGGTTGTGCCCTGTTACAATTTGCAACACAGTTCAACCGAAACTAGAAAAAAAGCAAATAAAACAAAAAAATAAAAGGTGACAAAAAGACAGGACACTTTTTCACACTGTTCTCCAGGTAATTAAATTTTGACAGATTTTTATTTTCTAGTGCCTATCCAATTGTCCCTGTCTTTCTAGGGTTGTTCTCATAATATTTATTAGTCTGACATTGCCAGAAGCAGTGCCCTGAGAATATGAACACCCGGCCTTAAACAAGGTGCAGATTTTCAGTACACGAGAAAAAGCTACATTTGCCCGCTCTATCTCTAATCATTGATTTTGGTTTAGTGACAAGCAAATCAATGGTATAGCTTGAAGCTAGTCTTATCTTTATGTGTGAAGCGTATAACCTTATGGTACTATCAGCCTAACCAGGAGGTGCTTTGTTAATACACCAGGTGGTCAGATACTTCTGAAGAATCATGAACTTTTTGTTAGTCCAGCTCCAATTGGAGGTGGCTAACACCTTAAAGAACCAATCAAATTGCTGAAAACTAATCTAACAAACTGTCTGGGGTCAAGGCCTCACAGCTGCCTGCGGTCAAGGCCAGTTCCAATAGCAGCTATACATGTTCAAGCCATAACACTACCTCCACCATGTTTCACAGATGAAGGGGGGGGGGGGGTACTTTGGTTCATGAGTAGTTTCTTTCTTTCTCCACACATTGCTCTTTCCATCATTTTGGTACAGGTTAATACTTGTCTCACCTGTCCATATGAGTTTTGTTGCAGAACTCTAATTTCACACTTTTCTGTGGACGTAAATACCCTCAAATCAGAGCTGATAGTCTGCACTTCAGCACTTGTTTCATTTCAGATCCAACGTGCTGGAGTACAGAGCCTAAGCAACAAAAATGGTGTCACTATCCTTATGGATCCTGCTTATGGATATGTTTTAAAAAATATATTTATATCTCCAAAACCATGACACAAGGCTAGTCTTCATGTCTCTCAAAAAAGATTTTTTGTTGTTTGAACTAACTACACCCCCCACCCCCCCATGAGATGTATCCTGTCACACCCCCTGGGATTGAGTTGGAAAGGATGGGGTGGGGGGAGGGTGGGGGTGGGAGGGTAGTTTGTGCTACACTGACAGATGGGTCCTTGTCCCAGTCTCTGTCCCATTATCACACACACACACACACACACACACACAAAATGTAGTATACATACAGTACACATAGACATACACATACTGTATGTACATACACAAGCATGGACACACACTACCCACATAATTGCCACAAAAGCACACACACATACGTGCATGCACAAACATGTAATACTACCCACATACACGTCACAAATGTGCACACACTCGCATCCACCCCCCTCCCCCACACACACACATACTCATGTGTACAGACACAGACACAGACACACAGACACACGTACAGACAAACACACACACACACACAGGGGTACCAGGAATACAATAGGAGTTAAGCCTAGGCACATGCTCCCTGGGTAACCCCAGAAAGCTGAGCCCCTCATAATACTTATAAAGGGGGGGGGGGGGGGGGGAGTCTATGCATGCATTGGGTGAGTCAGGGCAGGGGGGGGGGATGTGGGGATGCAACTGCTCATTATCTTGACACTAGTGATGGCACACTAGAAACTGTACCCACATTTTGTTCCCCACTTTAAATTTCAAGTTACCTATCAAAACTTACTGCATCAACCTTACCGCATTGCAAAACCTATTGCATTAAATATTAACTTCACAGCATCCAATGAACAAGAGCTAACAGCCCTGTTGAAGTTTCAAATAAAACTCATTCCACTCATTCTATGGGGGAGTCTGGGTGCTGATAAATTATGAGGGGTTCCCAAGCTAGACCCCCACCCCCCACTGGACCCCCAGAGGTCCATGAAGTCATGGAGTCGGAGGGAGTCCTCAGAAAAATATGGGGAAAAAAGTTATGTTCTAGTAATGTATTTGCATATATTTCCATATTTCATAAATTGTATATTTTATCATTAGCATACTGTGATAACCATGATCATTACATCAGATCCCCTGTATTAAAAAGGATTCATTTTGCCAGTGACCAAATCGACGGCCCAAATGGTTTGTGGAAGAAAGTAATCTGTAAGTAATCACCTCAGTAAAAATGTTACGCATAACCCCATCAACGGAAAGAATCTGATAATAACAATAAACACACAACATCTTTCAGCAAAACGTACTGCATGCCAAGAACAGTTATACAACTGGATTACAGTGAGTAACAAATGTGAAAGGAGAAGGAATTTTACAGCTTTGAAAATCCCTGGAGTGAAGGGATCAGTATTTCCTATATTTATTTATTGGGGTAAAGGTACTACTTGGCAGAGAAAGAAATACCTTTTCAAAGAAATATTAAAAATATGAAATATGAAAAGCCAGTAACAGGTGAGAAGCTGTCAACAAGTGGGAAGGTTTCAAACTAGGCTTAAGGGTGAAATCAAAATGGGTAGTTGAAGACATGTACTGCATATGGGTACCTTTAAATGTGCAAATTACCGTAGTACATAAAACCATCTCCTGGTTTTGTCTTTATCTTGTAAATGTTTTATTTTGCCTTTTTAAATCATAAAAGTGCCCATAAAGTGATTTTTTTTTTTTTTGGAAAAACTTTGCTGAATTTATGAAACAAAATGAAGGACAAGCTTAGAATCGGAGACAGGGCTTGAATTAGATTTAAGACCCCACATGTGCCCGATTAGGAGGAAAAAGAAAAGTCTGCTGGAAAGCAGAAACTGGAAAGCCCTGGGACTGCTGTTTTTTGTGGCCCAAGATGAGGCATTGCCTGTGGACAGTCTGGTCCAGGCCATGCTCGGGACAAAAGGCTTTGCACACATACCTATTTTTAAGAGCCACGTATCCCTTAGGAGTCACTGCAATTAGCTCCTCCATCAATTACAATGAAGTTTACATGTGACAGTAACATAATGGAAATTACACGAGTCAATGTCAGTTAAAGGAAACCCCTGTGCAGATTTATTCTCTTTACACTTTGAATCCATCGGTGTTGAATGAGTCAGGGCAAAGGTACCTGCATACACTTTTATAACAGAAAAAAAGTCAGACAATTTATGTAATTTTGATTAAATTGCACTTTTATATTTCAGGATTATGATGTGTTACTGACTTTAGGAAACAAATAAGCCCTTTTGTGGACACTGTCCATTAAATGGCTTTTTTGATTTGGGAAATTGCTGGAGTGGTAGTCTAATGATAAATCACTTTGTGATTTGCGAATTGGTGTGAGCTGGTGCAGTTTGGGTTCATGTGCTTCAGGAACTTTCATTAGTAAGCACCATTAGTAATCTCAGTGTCATACAAGTTAATACTGGCCATCAATATGAGGTCACAATTCAAGCCACAGTATCCTGCCGAAAAATTATTACTCCTTATGTAAGTAATAAGCTGTCTGTCGGCATATTGGGGGTTGTCAAAAGTTGTGTTGTGGTTGGATGTGTCTGTGTTGTTTGTGCTAGCTTAAAAATGCATGTGTATGTGTACCGGTGTGCATACAGTGCGCGCGTGTGTGTGTGTGTGTGTGTGTATGAATGTGAGTGTACATGCATCTATGTATGTGTGTGTGTGTGTGTGTGTGTATGAATGTGAGTGTACATGCATCTATGTATGTGTGTATGTGTGTGTGTGTAGAAATGCACGATCAGGAAGTGGCAGTGGATAGGTCCCCGTAGCTCTCTATGTGCTGCTCAGTGGAGCACCATTGAATGCCATTCTGTGGAGGGGGGGGGTGGCTTGAGCAAGCAAGGGAGAGAGAATGGGAGCAACATAAAGATATTAAAGGATGTGGGAAAGAAGAGGTGTGCCACCTGACACAAGGGACCTGGCCGGAGATGGGTCATATTAACCTCATATCATTTTTCGGTCATTTCATGAACATTTCATGAAAGTACATTAATTTACCACATTGAACATTTACATTACAAATACAAACACAAGAGATCAAGTTAACAAATTAAATCAGTGAGTGCCTGATGGTACTGCCTGGCTTGTGATTGGAAACTTATGATTGGAGGCTTGATTGTGATTGGAGGCTTGTGACTGGAGAGTTGAAATAAGAAAAGCGAACTGTCTGCCACCACACCGCTGAAGTAGCTAATGGAAAAGGTCAGTTTGTTGTAATACGATATAGACAGATAAATTTGGGAAGATTTTTGATTCAATGGCTAATTCCCCTTAGACGACATGACAAGTTCTGATTGAATCCAGGAGAAAGTATGAAAAGGAAAAAATAAGAATAGAAAGCATAGCTGACAAAATGAAAAAATGAAAGACAAAGGGGATGAGATTACTCAGACTGAGAGGTGAAGAGTTTGTGTGTGTGCGTGTGTGTGTGTCAGGAGGAGGGAAGGGGGGTGATTCCAGACAGAGAAGGGAAAGACTGGGGCCGACCAGTCCCCGTGTGTAAATCAAACCCGCATTATATTGCCGCACTACCGTGTAACTGGAAGCGTAAAAATTTCAATTAACACACGGTGCCACCTGCAGCCTTTCAGAACACTGCCTGCAGCAGAGTACGTTTGTGTCTGTGCGAGCGCCCGTGTGTGTGTGCGTGTGTATGTGTGTGTGTGTGTGTGTGGGGGGGGAAGGGGGGGGGGGATGGTGACAACAGAAAAAGGGGAGAAGACGTAAGCCTGAGTGTGTGTGTGTGCCCTGCTTGTTTTTGGGAACAGAAAGCCCATTTTAAGCAGGCCTGGCTCCCAGCCTTGCCTTTCGGGCCTCCAGGGTCTTCAGGGACCAGGTTTTGTGGTTGATCCCCCATTGCTGTGCCCTAGAGCCAGACACTTAACCTGAATTACCTCAATCAGGGTCCTGCTCTGTAAAAAGAGCCTGTCTGTAAAACCAAAGTTACAGCATGTAAGTCCATAATAGTACGTAAATGCAAACTTAAAAGCTATTTGTTAATTTCTCCTTTGTAGACTACTCAATATACTTTAATACTGAATATGTTACAAAGGTATTTGGGTGGGCTTGTCCCACTTTT
The DNA here is from genome assembly GCF_013347855.1 of Anguilla anguilla. Taxonomy (NCBI): domain Eukaryota; kingdom Metazoa; phylum Chordata; class Actinopteri; order Anguilliformes; family Anguillidae; genus Anguilla; species Anguilla anguilla. Next base: position 17,903,363 of record NC_049211.1, on the reverse strand, counting down.
TACACTCTTGGGCTTTAAAAGTGTCCATTAGCCATAATTTTCTGTAGCTATTGCTGCTCTTATTTGACCCATAATGAATGAATTTATGCACAGTTTATGTTTTTTTAAGTCAGTATAAGTGCCCGCTGGGTGGAAGTATTGTATTTTATCATGAAAAAATCAAGAACAGCCAGTGCCAAAACTTGTCCATCCCTTCATAAAATGTGTCCATTGAATTAAGGAAAGAACTGAAAGTCACTGTCCATGATCCTCCTTTTGCAGCAGAGAACAAGTGGCCACTTGCTTCTGGCGTGATCACACCTGCCATAGCACAGACCAGAAAAGTCTATTTACGCATTGGCATAAGTTTTTTGTCACACCTCTGAAATGAGTATTCATTGTATCAGTGGCTGGTGGTGGGGACAGGTACAATCTTCCATCAGCTCACACTGGTGCTGTGGAAAGTTCCAGATATTAACCCCCATTTTACTGTTGTCAGGCATTAACAAAGCTGAACCCAGCGCCATCTCTCTAAGGACGTGGCCAGCCATTGCTAAGGTTGGGAGAGAGAGGCTGTTTTGAGCGGTTACAAGTTAAAGACTAAAAAAAATCTCCACCCAACCCCCTCACCCATCCTATACAAACTCATCCAATACTAAAATCCCAAACATTTCTGTTTTTTGGTGAACTGGGGGGGGGGGGGGGTCCCATCTGCCAAGCTGGCTGTCCTAGGAGAGTTTGGCCTATCCCAGGGGGGCTGTGTGGAGAGAGGGATAAAGAGAGAGAGGGGGCGAGGGAGGGAGCAAGAGAGAGAGAGGGAGGGAGGCAGAGAGAGAGACAGAAAGAGAGAGAGAGGGAGGGAGGGAGGGGGAGAGAGAGGGAGGGCGGGAAAGGAGGGCGGGAGGCGCTGAATAGATTACTACCATTGGCTAATCAAGCCCCTATAATCCGTCGGCTCACTCACACAGGGAACGCAGTGATTTTAATTACTCCCAGATCTTCCTAGTGAAAAACACAATGCTCCTGGCCTCAATAATGCATGTGTGATCCCATTTGCTCACAACCTACCCCCACCCCACCCCAAAAAAGAAATTGCTTTCAAGTTTAAGCTATGTGCAAATGAAACAGACAAATGATTTGGGGGAAATGAGAATGAGCTTGAATTAACACTGGATATTTACAGCTGAATTAACTGTTGGAGTTGAATTAACACTGAACATTTTACCGTGTAGTAGGTATATTCAGAGTTAAGTTGGTGGTTATGCTTTGCACCATATAGTACATATAGTTGTCTTGTTTGAACATAGCAGCAAGGGTTTAAAAATCAAGGGGACATGATGGAACTAAATAAAACAATTTGCAGGTCTCTACCAGTCTTCAAAATGTCCATGCCTTCTGTATTAGCAAAGCGGAAACAAAATTAATATTTGTTTTGGTATGCACAAATTGTTTCAATCCCTTGTTGTTACTTTTGGAATAACCACATGACAACTGTATCCATTTCCAACTGCTACGAAAGTACTCTGTCAATTCAGAAGTGCAGCCATAGTTAGCACTGGCATCGTCAAGACATGATTACAGACCATGTAGCAGATCACTGAACCAAGAACTAGTCCTTTAGCTGAATATGCCAACTGGGAGGCTCCTCCCTCATACATATTTCTTGGTAAGAAAGTAGACTGATCAAACATCTATGCAAAATTGTAAAGGACCAAATGGTGGCCCCTGAGGAACGACCTGGCTTGCCCGAACTGTGCCAGGTAACTGATTTGCTGCTTTTCCAGGTAACAGACTGTTGTCTGTTTGTCACATAAGATCTAAATCAACCCGAGGACTGTGTCAGAGGACTCTGTTACTTTCTACACTTCCCAGAAGTATTACTTGTAAACTACATTTAACCACTTAGTACAAACTCTTGCCCCCCTATCATTTTAAATGCAAGTGTTTCTACTTTCTTTCCATTACAAGACCTAACAGTTGTACTGGTACACAAAATACAACATCCATTACACAGGGCACACAACACACAACACACCACCGGGCCATTATTTTTCAAAATACAAACCGAAATAATTTTATTCCTGTTGATTTTTTTTTTCTTTGCCTGAACGGGACTTTGGCACACTCTCTATTGTGTGTATAAAAGCAGCTGTGTAATACAGGACAGGCTTATGCGGAAAGCGGAGTGATTGTTTGTCCAACGCGTGAAAAAGAAAGGCGATAGAAATAAAGGGAATCAAGTTGCCTCGAGTTTCATGGTCCCTCGTCATTTTGATTTTGGTGAGCGAGCATCGACTCTGTATTGCGGAGGCTTTGGGGTAAGCCCGGCTAGTGCGACGCTGTGCGCCCCATTGATCGTGCCGCTCCTTTAGGGCAAAAAAAAAACTTCATCGTCCCCCATTCCAGCCCCGCTGTGATGCCCACGGATTGGCTGGCTGCCTCCGGGCCGGCTTGCCCTGAAAGCGTATTGTTCCGTGGGCCTTGCGCAGTCAATATTAAGCTTGGCTAATGCAATACACAGGCAGCTGGAAGAGTCGTGCTTATTTCCATGACACAGCCGAGAGGGGGTATAATATCATTAAAAAGAAATGAGGTGGCATGAAGATTTGGCTGGGTAAGGGGACTTTGTTGGAGGTGGGGGAAGTTTCCGTAATTTCATTAGCTTGTCTGGGAGATCCCTAGAGGAACAACAGAAACCTTTCTCCCCTAATTCTAGTTAATTTTATTTGGTCATACAACTCCGAAAAGCACGAGGGAATAAAGAATAGGGATAAGTTTACTTTTCCAATTCGTGACCAACACCCCAGAAAATTTATTTAGGCAACGACAGATGTTGAAAATCACCGTTCTGAGCGTTTTAAGTCAATTGGTTTAGTTTGCGCCAGGAATCGCTAAGCCTAGCATGTCACTAAAATGCCAGCGCATATTTCCATGAATATAGTCTAGATCTTTTGCTGCCGAAACGTGGCAGCACTTCTGTTCGCTCGGCTGACTGGACTTTGTTCAGTCAACCCCACTCCCAGCTGGAGGGAGAAAACAGCTGATTGGCGCAGCTGATCAAGTATGAAATTCTGACTGTAGAAGACATGACATTATAACGTTATGTTTTTTTGTTTTTTTATTGCTCGTTTGTCTGCTTTTTCGGAGGGGTGGGGGGGGGGGTTCTTTTTGGCAGTTTTATCAGATTTGAACATGGCACATTAGCGCAAAATTCAATCCATTAAAAAGCGCCAGAAGTGCCGTTGGTCTCGTGGCGGGGGTCTCATGTCACCATTGTTCGGACGCTCGACACATAAACGGTAATTTCAAGCCCCATTGAGCACGCGATGGATTGTGCCTAAAATCCATTTGAGGGGAGCATCGATTATTCTAAGAATACTGGCAGCAGTAAATATCCCGATGAATCAACCCTAGTTTGGAGAACACTGGCAGCAAATAGTCAAATGAAAATCCCTTAGTTTCTTCTCGGTAAAAGGTGGCTATTGGTTTAAGACAAAAAAAAAATTGTGAGCCTGGTGGTGACTCGAATTTGAAACATCTTTCCGAACGTATTCTCTAGTTAAAGCTCTGGTTTTTGATAATAATACTTAACTTGAACAACCTAAAGCAAAATTCTAGCCTAAATCCCATGATGTAGCCTATCTGTTGAAATTGTAATGCTGTATCTGATCGTTGCAGATTAATATAGGCTTTTGTTGTTAATCAGCTGAAGGCTGAATCTATTTTAATTAATGGCTATTTGCTACATGAACTAAATAGCTAAATATTTTAAAAGGCGTATTTAAAGGAATATTTATGTTCTCTTTTTCTGTGACATTATTTGTATTCGATTGAAGGATATTTGAAGTATTCAAGTTTATGAAGACAGTTAAAATGACAGTTACAGGGCATTCAGGCACTCGCAGCCTAAAGCAAGAAAAATACACCTCAATCAGCTCCAAGTGTGTCCTCGTGCTGCGTTGAAACAAAAACATGGACCCACACCGGCGATATAGTCACATTAAGGGTTCTTTATTTATCTGTTTGTAAGTTTATTGTAATATTTGTAACATAATGTTGTGTGAAGTTTTTTTTTTCAAAAGTATTGTGAAATTTTATGAATACAAAATATGAAATGCTACTGTTGCAAGAAATCTTTGGTAAAGTCCACTAAAGGTCGTGTACAGATTTACATTACGTGCTCCATTTCTTCAGTCGACCGAGTCAACGTTAATTTTGAAATGTATGAAAAGTAACGTTTATTAAAGGAGAAACACTGACATCTAGTGGTATGAACGAATTGGCATATTATTACATCAGCTGCAAGTGGATGGACTGACAAAAGTAGTCCGAGTGCAGGCAAAACCAGAAATTAAACAGGATCAGAAATTAGAAGTACAGATACTACACCACAGGAAATATCCACGGTAGACAAGCTGGTTCTGATTACTAGTGAATGACAATGGGCAACAGGACAATGACTGGGACTGATGACACTTAAGGCAACATGAACATTGGCCAATCAAATCAGCTCCACCCTCAGAAAAATTAGAGTCATATCTCCTAATGAGGATTGAGTGTGTTCTTTTTTTTTTTTACATTCATATTTTACATACAACCATAGCGATAAGGTGATACCATCACCCAGAACGAGACCAGCAACGACATGGCTGCAATCTGATTAGGCTGGCTCCTAACTACATGGAGTCTTGACATAACAGATTGTGCCTTGCTGTCAGAGAGAATGCATTTTATTTTTGTGTAGCAATTGTAAGAACAATGGCAACAACATTATCTTATACAGAAACATCTTTGCTTTCAGTCCTTTTTTGGGTGTGTTCAGGACTGCGCTTAACTCCCGAGAAATCAGGCTGGAGTTACAAGTAATGTAAGAAATCATACACGTCATCCATCTGGGTGGCATTGTAATGATTAGGGAAGGACGATTGACTGGCATTGCACCTTTGAGTGAGGTACTTAACCAGAATTACTTCTGAAAATATCCAGAATCAGTTAAATGCTTTAAATACAAATATAAATTTGAGCAAACCAAAACACCATGCAAATTAGGTGTGGGTGTTTTTTTTTCTACATCACAGAATAAAGACTGTTTAATGTTCCTGGTATAAATTACATAAGTAGGTTAGCTTTGTGGTTAAACCTGTTTCGCCTTTGCTGTGCAATGACCAAGGCTGATTGGGCTTGACGTGCCAAGATGACTTACACAAAACCTAACGCCTGTCTGACCACACGTGGAGTATGAGGCTGCAATCCATCAGCTGGAGGACAATAGGCAGAGGAAGGACACTAACAGATCAACCCCAAGCCCAGCGCTGAACCCAGAAACGGGAATGGGCTAGGTTCAGAGCTAGCTACCCTGGCACATGATATCAACACTGCTCGTCGCTGACAAAGGAAATCCTTGTTTGTGCCCTATGCGCAGGCTGTCGTGACCCGATTGAATGATTGAGTGGGTGAGAGCGAAGGGTTCCCCTACACAGCGTACCTAGAAAAAGCACTTGGGTGGGGTGCAAAATCAGGCACGGGCATGTTGCCCTATGCCACAGTCCAGATTGAATTCCGAATAGTGTGAGTGCTGGCTGGCCTGGGGGTGGGGGTGGGGGAGCGGGGTGGGAGGGGGGAGCGGGGGTTGCTGACAAACAAGTGAACATACAGTCTCCATAGAAACCATATTCAATATCTTTTCCTGTCCATTTCTGCTCTTGCTGTGGTGCCTGGCTGCTTTCAAAATGGTCCCACTAAATGCAGCATGAGGGCTGTGACTAGTGAGTATCAGGGGTGCGTAAGTCACCCTTTACATCTGTGTAATGGCTGTTCAATTTGACAACCTCACGATCCAGGGGTTAGTTTTGGAATGGACACATTGCAGTCGGTCTTAGCTAACTGGAGCTGTGTTCGTAACCTTCACTTACTGCTCTACTCAACAGAGTAGAAATTTGACACACAAAAAAAACAATGCAAGTCTACTGTGACTCATCTAATTGGGGTGATTACCAGGAACATCTTGATCTGGACTCCAGGTGCTCTGAGGCAGCATGACCTGTCTCTCTCTCTCTGTCTCAATCCCTCTCATGCACACACACACACACACACCACCCACGTCCTATTGAGCGCTGCTGTTCTGTGCCTGTGGGTGTGAGTCTGTGCAAAGTACTCACTGTGTGATTAGACCTCTAGATCGGCAGAGGAGGGAGAGAGAGCATCCAGGAGGAGAACATATCCACTATTCCAGAAACAAAAATAGAAAGACCTATATTTAGCTTTCCAGCTAACCAGCCCAATTTTTCTAGCTCACTTTCTCTCTCCCTCTCTCTGTATGTCACTCTCTGTAAAACACACACACAGCTACACACACACAAGCATGCACGCACGCACGCACACACACACACACACAAGAACAGGAATATGTGAATTTTTACACACACTCATTGCTAATGCATACTGCTCCATGCACTCCACACACATGAAAGGTGTTATGCACTCTGGCTGTCTTTCAATATAACATCCCCCCCCACCCACCCCCCCTTAAATCTGTCCTCCTACTCTCTCCCTGGAATAAATGCTCCCATACCTCCTCCTCCTCCTCCTGCCTGTTCCCAAGGCTACTTTCACAGCATCCTCTTTTCTGCTGCTCAGGGCTTCTAGTCTTCTCTCTTTCTCTCCACTCTCTCTCTCTCCCTCCCTCCCTCCCTCCTTCTTTCTCTCATATTCACGCTCTCACTCCCTCCCTCTCTCCCACTCTCTCTCTCTGAGCATCCACACAGATCTGACACACTTTGTCTCTCACAATTCTATGCTTCACGCTCGCCGCAAGCAGCGACCGAGTTGGCCGGCTGTCCATCGGACACGAACGAGGGAAAGAAAGAGAGAAGGAGAGAAGAGAGTGTGGGAGAGAGAAAGACATAGACAGAGAGAGAAAGAAGGGAAGACATTGCCAGACCATAAACGATGGCTCCAAAACGAGAGCCATCCCTCAAGAAATCTCCGTCGACTGGGGGCGCCCCAAGGCTGGGGCCCCCCTTCCCCTGTCTGCCCACGACCCCCGCACCACGGCCCGTTCCGGAGCTCAAACCCCGAATGCTGCGCCCCTCAGATGAGCCCTTTGACCCCAGCACACTGGAGGTGAGTACATATCCCAGCATGCCACAGCAGTGACAGGGCCAGTGTGGGATGCTCTAAAAATTTCAAGAGTTACATGTATATTAGTTTTCAGCGTCCTTTCTGTACTGGACAGAGATTTTCAGTGCACATTTAATCAAAATAAAGGCACAAGTTTGGTGAAGCAGGAACTGGGCTTAACGGTAAAATCCACTGAACATGCATTAAAAATAGTACTGCTATTATGAATGTGCATGTTTGGAAAATGGCACGATTGTGATTGTACATGCTTGGGTTTGCAGTTAGAATTTTGAAAAGAGATTTAAGTGACGATTGCAGCTGTCGTGACCGAAAAAGCTCTCTCCGAAAAAGTCAATTTTATTGCCTCTTGAGCAATTTGTCTTCTCAGTAGTTCTTGTTGCTTCATATGGCTGTGCCAAAAGGAATTATGGTTGATTATTATGTAAGCTACATTACACATATTCCCCATGTTAATCAACCCAGATATGTTTTACGTTGCATCTTTTTTCATAATCAGCCTAAATATGATATTGTCATATGTCTCTATGGTGAGCGAGTGATTGTGGAGGAGAGATCGCAAACATATGGCCAGAGTGCTTGATTTTAGCCCATAGCGCCCCCTAGCCAGCCTTCTCCAAAGGAAAGTATGTTTGGACATGTAATGTTTTTCATTAAACCCAGAGAGACCGACAGAATGTAGCAGTCCCTCAGTATGACACTGCCAGCAGTGTACTGTCTGCTATTCTGTAGCTCAGCAGCTTTTGATAAATTCAAGTCTGGCACGTTGGCATGTTTTATCAACTTGCGTGTGTGTGTTCAATCGACACATGTATGTCTGAGGGAGGGGTCTTGAGTCCCCAGTGCTCTGTTCTATTTCAAAAATGGATGACTATACCCCCAAATTTTCTCTTTATTTCTTCATTAATGCATTGATTGATAGGGATCATGTACAATTTTCAACATGGATCCTGTCACAGCTAGCAAACAAATGGTACCCTTTAGTTTCTCAAACGAGGCCAGTTGTCGGTCCACCACAGTTTAAAAAATATGAACAGCAGTGATCTGATCTACTATTGAGACAGTCAAGATCAGCAGTATAAAGGAGTGTTCACCCTGGGGATTTTACCATTTTATTTCAGCTTCAGTGTATTTATTTTATTGGCTTAGACAGTGTTTGTGTTCCACAAGGATATTTTAGATATTTACAGAAATTTATAACAACCTGTAGGCTACATAGGAGCATTATGGGGATGATTGTTTAAAGCAAAAAAAAAAATCTGTTCAAGTACCTCTGAAGCAGCTTGCCCTCGCTGAGGTTGTAAGAGAACATATTGTTCTTTGGATAATTATGTTAAAACTTATTTTTCAGTTGTAGCCATTTCTGATGGCATGCACAACCTGGGATCATTGTGCTCAAGGAAAGAAGTACCAGCACACTATGAAAAAATTGATATGTTTATCATTTTGAAAAAATTATATTATGAATAGGTTCAAACTCTTAGTTAATGGATCAAGGATGTTGTCTGAGCGGGTCTGTGGTGTAGTGGGAAGGGGTCATGACCAGCCTACTTATGTCTGTCGTGCAGCCATATTTTTGCACAGGTGTTTTTCTGATCTGTGTTATACTCTTGAAAAAGACGCCCACACTGGACTTGTCACTCTGTGATTCTTTGTATTCTGCTTTGCTTTCATAATCACTGTGGACATCTCTCACGTAGTCACAATTCATGGGCAGTTTTTTAAATATAACCGATAGGAAAATGCTTGTGCATGTTTCAGGAATATGCTATTGCAATGTCATTACATCCCAAATTCCACCCGCATCATATTGACTTGGGGGACAACTGTCTGGACATAACACACAAGTCCCAGAGGCCCAAAACAAAACAAAGTGTTGAAAACCCCTGACTATAATCCAAACAATTATTACAAAATGATAGACACCAGACAACAAACAAGCCAAATAAATCACAAAAAACATATGAATAATTATGTATTAGAGGTGGTAATCCACAGAGCTCAGGCCAAAGAAGGGCCTACAGATGACTACCGTGCTCTAGAACCAGTAGTTATTCTTCCTCCCAAGGAAAAAAAATTGTGTCATCTACAGGTTCCTGCTCTGACCAAAACCTAACAAAGGTGCACGAAAAGAATCCTGCCTTTCCTTGGAAATACCATTCAATAATTAGATTACATCAGTTCCAATCTGTGAGCACAAAAACCACCAACAATCAAGCCTCAAAAGTCAAAACAGTCTGTAACAAAATTAGCATACTTTACTTTATTCCGTTTATTTTTACAGGGACAGTGCACATTAATAAACATTTCTGTAAATGTGTCAATTTAGCCAGCATGGCTAATTTTCAACTGTACAGAGAGAGAGACAAAGAGATGAGCACAGTATCACCAACAGGTGGCAGAAAAATCACCACGACAGTGCCATGAAAAATGTTGGCTAAAGGTTTCTGCCCTCTCTGTCTCTCATTAATATCTCCCATCAATTCAAAACGGTTTCAGCAAAATAGCTTGATGCAAACTTAAATGTCTCCTTTTTACTCATGCACTTATTGTGCGTCACTTTGGATAAAAACTCTTATAAATAAATGTAATGTAATGTACTCATAAACTGCTGCCACTGAAAGTTGACAAAAAATCATATTTAACGTGACTGACTCAATTAAAAATGAACCTATGTAATCTTCCTAAGTTGTATAGCTTTGCCTATGTTCCGCTATAGCTTCTCAACACAGTAGGCTATGTAATAAATAAAAAACCTTAAAAAAATTTTTTTCAAAACTCATTCTACCCCTCTGCCTTTTCTAAGAATCTCCACATGATGGTGCTCGCGCCCAGGCAATATCAGTTCACTCGACGGCATTTGGGCCTTTACTGCGTACAGCTCTCTACTACAGTTCAGGTCGACCGCACTACCGTAACATTACGAATAAAGACGCAAAAACAGCCTATTTTGTCATAGCGTTCGGGGTGTGAATCTTTCTGTAAGAAGATTAGATTGGCATCTCGCTACATGTAAGATACCAGAAAGATACACGGACAAAAGCAACGATTCGATCCTGTCCAACTCCGATTCAATTTAGCTCTGCTTCAGTTCAATTTAGCTCCTATTCAGTTAAGTTCGGATGTGATATAGTTTACAATTCAGTTTTACATGGTTAATTTAACGTTTGTTGTACATTTTGTCAGTAAAAAATATTTATTTTAGATCATGAAATCAAATTCTAAATGAAAATCTTTTAGTTAAGTCACTGTTTAAATGTTTTTTTTAAAAGTATTTTTAATGTTTTTTCCAAACCGTGGCTCCGCCAGCCGCGGCTGGCATAAAAGCTCTAATCCATTCACGGTCGCATAATTCAAAATAAGAGGAACTCTGCTTTCTTTATAACTTGCAAAGAAAGTGAAGTTTATGTACTTTTGAAAGGTGAGTCGGTTTTTAATGTTGCCCCTTTTAACTTGGACTGTTTGGCATTTTTCAATCGATGCAGGCACATTTTAGACACTTGGATTGGTGGATTGGTGCATTGGTTAAAAGCCGGTCGATCTTTTCACCCCTACTGCCATATAGTGGGATTTTTGACGCAGTAACCTCTTCCACACAGTAATATGAACTGTTCAATATTATTTCCACAAAAGATTGAAACATTGTAATAAAGAATATTATGCAAGAATGAATAGGCTACATTTTCTTTCAAGTTTTGCCACATGCATGATTTGTTTGAGGGAAGTTTGCAACAACAAAAAATTAAATTAAAAAAACAAGCTACTGGGAAAAAAGCAAAACCACAACAGCTTTTTTTTACCTCATGGGCAGAAAAACTTTTTGCCAGTACAATCAAAATGTTTGTAATAAAGAGGGTTGTGGTCGTTGTGGCCTTGTATTAAGGAGCGTATTATTCAAAGGAGCCCACTTGTAATAATATAATCGATTAAGTAACTCAAAGCAACATCAGAAGATCTATTAGCCTACAACAGAGCCAATTCACTCGTAAAGTTAAAACTGTCAAAGGTCACCGTGTTCCTCAGGATCAACAACCGGTACCCAATCAGATAACACCTCAGAAGAGATGTGGGAGCGGTTTGGAAAGTCGTGCGCATTTCTTTACTCCTTTACGTTAAAAAAAAGTGAGTTAACGCCCTTAGAAGGACTTGTCTTTCGGCGCCCTTCTTCGACAATCGATGACGTCATTTACCGAGACTATCCCATCATCGCCAGACTTCCACCCTTCACATTCCTGCTGCCGACTCTGATCGACACGAAACACAACAGGCACAGCCATGGTAGGTCAATATATTTTTCCGACGACCTAAGAGTTGGCGTATTTAGATTTTAACTGCAAATATATGAACCCTAAATGAAAGCAGTGCTATTTTAAATCGATTAAACGAACGTAGCCGATGCTAGCTATTTACAATGGAGCCTGTGAGATCGTCACATTGCAGTAACGTCAGCTTATTAACCTGATAAAACTGCAACTTGCACGCGATGTGTTTGTAGAAAGCTACTGTGGCCTAATCGCGAATGTACCAGTTTACCAAACTGTTCTGTAGTAGGCCTAGTTTTACTTTGTAAAGATATGACTATTAACACACCCAACAATTATGTCGCAACAATGCAACGGAAGCCTCGGCCCAGGTGCTAGATATAGCTAGATGGCTATGTGTTAGCCGAAATTCTCGCCAATTCGATAGCTGACGTTAACTAACCTTACTATCCATCCTGTTCAGAGCCACTAGCTAGTTGTTATACTGCTCTGTCCCTGAGTCCGTTCCTGGGACAGTTTGCTAAATAAGTTATAACGTTGAAAAAATAGTTGTGGTGGCTAATCTATCAGGCAGACCAGTGGAATTTGCTTCGTTAGCTGGCCGTGTATTTATCGATTATATTCTTCTCTTGAACAGTCTGACTTCTCGGAAGACCAAATCATTGGTGAGTTTGCAGTTTTAAAATGTTTTCCCATCGCTTCTTCCTATCACATCTCTCATTTCTGCAAATGCGGGAGCATTCTGCATTTGCAGATTCATTCGTATTTCTTGGCTAGTCTCTTATCACGAGCTTATTGGGCCTGTCTGTCATTCTAATTTACCAGATATCTGAAAACACCTTTCCTCCTTTTGTTTCTTCTTGTTCCTTGTGAAACTACTTATTCTTTTCAGATTGAATTTAAGAAGGATGAAATACACGGTGAGTTTGATGCTTAAATGAAGCATTGGTGTGAGATGGGAAAGGCGTTCTGAACAATTCCCTAACCTGTGTTTTTGTGTGTTTGGGTTTGTTGTGCGTTTTGGTTTCAAACACGCCGGTAGTTTGTGAAAACGTTTGACATTCATAAAGTAACACAAATTGAAAACCGCATGCCGATATAATAGCATGCCAAACATAATTTAAGTTGAAGCTGTATGCTTAGCTGAACCTTGAAGTGTAGTGAGTTTACCCTAGTTTGCTATTTGAGTTTCTATGAAGCTTGGTAAAGTATGTGCTCGGATTCATTCTTTTGAAGTATGTCACAGCTGCATGTGTGTTGAACATATTGGCCGGTTTTTAGTTAACTTGGTAGTTTGGCATTATTGGGAAGATAACGTTGCAGATGTTACTCAAAACTGTTTACTACACTCACACTGTCATCTTCCTGTATTTGTATGGAAATGTATGCACGATTTGTATTTGCTGTTGAAATCCAGCATTCTCCTGCTAGCTGCCTGGCTAGTCGCTAGGAAGTAGAACGATACCCGGAAGTGTTTGCGTTTTAGCATAGCGGGCAAAACATATTTTAGAAAAGGGATTACTTTTGGATGGATGTGTTTTAGTATCGTAAATTACCTCCTCGGCCAGCTAACGTTACACTACTGACTGTAGCTGGGGAAGAAAATTACTGCGAAATTTAATGTGGATGGTGCCTGCGGTTGTCTATTGTATACTAGCAAAGCGTGTTGGTTAGCTGGCTCATGCAAGATACTACTTATGTTTACTGAATTTATTTTTTGTTTTGTATTCTACGATTCGGTTGTTAGCAAAAGCTAGTTTCCTGTCCGAGAATATCATGTTTCCTTTTTTGGCGTTTGGCACAGCGGTTGATTAATTTCCTTTCCTCCCTCTTATTTGTATAAACTAAGATGGTTGACGGATTACGGCTCTTCCTCCCTCTCCATCTCAATGCCTTATAAGGCAAAAGAAATGCAGCTAGTTTCAGGCCGCCCCGGGACGTGCTACATTCCAGCGAGTTGGGAGAAGCCCCGGTGTCCTTGCGCGCTAGTTGGAGAAGAATTTCAGAACTGATTGTAGACAAAGTTCCATTTTGACGCTGGCGTAACCCTGCTCACAAAACACACTGGATAACTTTAGTTTGAAAACCTCTTTGTAGTTTATGTATTGGAATTAATTTGTTTGGCAAACGCCCTTTTCGGGGCCGATCCACAGAACGCAAAATGCAACTGTTAATAAATACTACTACTAATAGTAAATATGTTACTAAAATTACTATAACTAATAATAATGCATTTTATTTATGTGACACTTTTCATCATGTAACAATGTTAAGGAGCTTTCCGGTGGGCGGGGTAAAATAATGCAATTGTTAAGGAGGCGAGCATTATTCTTTCCATAGCATAGCTTATATCCACAATTACCTAAGCTTTGTACTGAATCGTTAATGCGACGCCACCTTAAACGACGATATGGCATGCAGTTATAGTCAGTATAAGTACGTGAGCGCACGCTTTAAAGTGAATTAGAACATCCACCAAAAACTCGTTAAGGTTGTTCCCTATGTCGTTTTATCGCATATAACAAATATGCAAATTATATAAACACATTTTATATTATTATGTATATATATTTACATTGAGTGGATATTTTGATTGTTTATGAGGCCTTGTAGGTGGTTATATTGAATTTATCAACTTGCCTTTGGGAATAAAAAGAATTTAAATTTTGTGCACTGGAGTTATTTTTTAAATTATGTTAAGTCTGAAATACTGCAATATATTGTAGTCAGAATTATTCATTGTATGTTATGTATTTCATTACTGATATTTTTTGCACAAAATATTTAGAAGTTGTCTTGATATAATGGTTCCTCCTGCCTACACGTAAAGAAGAATAACATGCAAATAGCACAGTATGTGTTGTCATTCAAGCTGAAATGCTGGTTATAAATAAATAAAACCTGAAAAGGCACTCAGATTACAGAATGTTGTGTAGCATTTCCCCCCACCCCCAGGCATTTGTTGTCATGTGACGTCAGGGCTGGAATAATAGGCAGCAGGGTGGGTGGGACGCGGTTCACCTCCACTGACCCCTTCATGACCATCATTAATTTTAAACTTTAATGTGGAAAGTTGGAAACGCGATCATCAAATCGAAAAATTAAGCAGCGGCCCGAACTAACGGATCACCAATGTCATCGCCACAGCAACCGGGGCATCAAGCCGTCAAAGTATCGTAGAAATTCAGCTCAGGTGTCAAGGTAACGGAAGGTAGGAAAGGCACTCTATGAATTCTGCGGGTCCTCGGAGTCAGGAGGTCTCGTGGTGGGTTGTCTGTCAGGACTTTGAGCTCGGTCCAGATTGGCACACACACACACTCGCACTCTCATGAATGCACACAATCACTAGCCCTTTCAAACTTGTCACACAGAAGGACGTGTCATGAAGCCAATGGCTCATTATGGTCATGGCGTGTGTTAATGCCACAGATAAGAGTGTAAATTGTAACCACGATCCACATTTACCTATTCTCAAGTCTGGAGTAAAGGTACAGACATCAGTAGAGTTCATGGTAGCAGTGGTTGTTTTACTGTGCATTAGCAAGACTTTCTAGATGTTGGCATTGGGCTTTATGTAACGTCTCTGTGTTGTATACCTGCCATTATGTCTGTCTTCGTGTCTGGTGCTCATAACACTGTTCTGGTGTCTTTTTTTCCCCAGTCCGTATATTACAGTGCAGTTTTAAATGGTGCTTGCGTCCTTGTCGGGTAATTGCAGTGCCCCACCGTCCGAAGCGAAGAAGGTTTTGTGATGGGACGTCCTAACATGGACATGCGAGACTGGACGTACCTAACAGAAACAACAGTGCTGATTGGTTCCGCGCGACGCGCATTGTCCTTGTTTGGGTGTTTTTCCGAGCGCTCGGCTGTCCTCGTTCCTTGCGTGGCATGCTTGTGTTCGGGTTTCTGGACTCTGTCAGGCTGCGTGTTGGGAAACCCCTAAAAGCCTCACAGTGCTGGTGAGGAGGGGATGCACACTCTTAGCCCCACCTCCTGCCCTGTAAACTGACCAATCAGCTTCTGGTTTTCACCATTTATCTTTTTTCGCTTCTGTGTGTCCTGGTTGGTACTTTTTTTAATTTATTTATTTATTTATTTATTTACATTCTCTCTGTCCTTTTTGTCATTCATCACTTTCAAATGTACACGCACACCTGCGGCCCCTCAGTATCATGTCCCCTTATGCACATTCTGACACACACTTACTCACTTGCCCTCAAACATGCTCTTTAACACACAGTCTCTTAAAGACTCACCCGTCACCCACTCACTCACACTAACTCACATACACACTCATGCAGTCCCTCTTCGCGCGTACACTCACACGCTCCCTCCATCCTCTCCTCCCACCTCTCACGTCCGCCTCTTTCTCCCTCCCTCCCTCCCTCTCAGAGTTCAAAGAGGGGTTCATGCTCTTCGACCGCACGGGCGATGGGAAGATCAGCTACAGCCAATGCGGGGACGTGATGCGGGCCCTGGGCCAGAACCCGGTCAACGCCGACGTGCTCAAAGTCCTGGGGAACCCTAAAGCCGAGGGTGAGGCTCGCGCCGCGTCGCCATGGCGCCGCTTCACGCGCTCGCCCACACACCCGCTCCAGGTCTTTCGCTCTGGAGCGCTCGAGCAGTGAGCGTTCCCAAAACTACCCTGTAATCGTGTGAGCAATGACGCTTCATTGTGTGGCGCTGGACTGACAAAAGATCCACTCGGATCGAAATTGTTTTGCAAACAAGAAATCCCCTCGAAGAGCAGGTGATGCTCACACTTCAAAACGATAATAAAAACCCTCCAAAAGTCGTCTGATAAAATGCTAAATTTTAATAGGACTACACAAGGTACAAAGGGTGAAATGTTTTCAGTTATATTAACTGTCCTCACTTTGCTTAGTTTGACACTTTTCAGTAAGACACAGATGGCCTGCCTTTTCTTTCCTCAAACAACCCTAAAATACCTTCTTTGATACCAGATGGCTTGTTTTTAAGGGAAGTGTCATGTCTGAACAAGCCGTTATTACTGTTACATACCTAAATGCATACTGAGAAAAAGCATTTGAAAGGAGGACAGTTTTTTGATTTTCATTTGTTTATGTATGCACTGTATGCACTGTAATCTCTTTCACATATGCCAATTGATGTATGGGTGTTTGTTTTCTACAAAGTTACAATGGTTAATGCCCCACATAGTTTTCAGAACTGCTGGGTCTTCTATTTCCGCAGACTTGAACTAAACATTGTACCACACCCAGCCACAGACTTCTCTAGTCTATCACTGAAAGTTCTGCATGTACTATTGAAGCTGAAACGATCCAGTTTGGCATATCTTATGACTATTCATGAAAAAACTGTAACCAGAAACTGCGGTGGCAGCAGTATGTGTCCTTGAGTATGCCTTTTTAATGAATATTTATAAGCCGTAATATTGTATAGTTGCGAAGTAGATAGGCTGGAAGGAACTCCGGAGTTGACCATCTGATATGGAATCTACAGCCCCAGACTCCTGCCCCCTCAGTTTGTGTGCATCCTGGGTTTGTGATGTAATTTCCTGTTGGGTGAAATACATGATGGGAGTTGTATGCACTGATAAAAGCCACGAGGTCCCGAGTAACTCTTCTCTTTGTTGCTTTGGCCTCGGCAGAGATGAACCTCAAAATGCTGGACTTCGAACAGTTCCTGCCCATGCTGCAGGCCATCGCCAAGAACAAGGAGCAGGGCTCGTTCGAGGACTTCGTGGAGGGCCTGCGCGTGTTCGACAAGGAGGGCAACGGCACGGTCATGGGCGCCGAGCTGCGCCACGTCCTCACCACGCTGGGTACGCACATTCCGGAGAGGTGTGCCGTAGAGGGCACGGTTAGGGAGGGTTAACCTGGCCGAGCCGTTATCTCGCTCACATTCCCATCACCAAAACGCCAAATGGGAGAAGCGCTTTAGGATACTTCAGGCAGAAGAATGAATGTACAAAATGGAATTACTCGGGGTGTTATTAGAAGCAGATGGGTGTACTGTGCAGAAGGCTCAAACAGGAAGCTGCAAACGGGGACATTGACCTGCTTGTAAGATCCCGAGTGGCTGAAACGGTGGCATATTGAGAGCATCTCTGTGGTTTTGGAAATGGCGTCTGTTGGAACGCGAGACATTAGTTAGCGCAGCCATTAGGAATTATGGATGTTCCATCAGGGCTTCAAACTCACATATTTCAGGGTGGGGGTATATTTTTGCGCTGGGTTCTTACAGTAGAGTAATCTACTGACACCCCCCCCCCCCTCAAAACTCAGTCATTTTAAACAGTTTGGTTATTAATGGCTGTGTGTTTGACATGCTGCTGTGGGAATGTGTCCTTTCCAGGTGAGAAGATGACAGAGGAAGAGGTAGAGACACTTTTGGCGGGACACGAGGACGCAAACGGGTGCATCAATTATGAAGGTAATGCAGATGCGTTATAAGAAAAGAGGATTAAGGCCACTATATGAACTACATTTCCCATGATTCTGTGCCAGGTCATTGGCACATAGCCCAGTCTGTTGACTGACTGTAAAAGCAACACTTTTCTATATGACAGTCAAGTCTTCTGAACTGGACAGTTTCTTTAATTATTCCTTCATTGCTTGTATTACTTGTAAATTTAGTCACCACATACCATTTAGCAGGCACATCCAACACGTTTGAATTTGCACTGACAGATACAAAGTTATGTGTAGGCACCATGGTAATTGTAGTTTAAGTGAAGGTAAGTTACATGTGAGAGGCTAATTGACAGGTGGTAACCTTCTCAGGACAGTGAAGGTCTGGGATGATGGAAAGATGCCGACTGCACATGCCTTGCAAGGATGTGATGAGGGAACAAGGGTTCATGACCCCTGTAATCGGTGGGGCTGTGCTGTGCCGTTCGCCACAGTCTGGTGCAAACCAACCAGCAGATGTAGCCAGCGTCGTGATTGGCTCGCATCAGCGGGTGGCCGATGACACACGCAGTCGCGCTTGCAGTCCGTGAAGCCTCGCTCCTTCTCTCAGACCGTGCCGTCGATGTCGGCAACGCACATCGCTCTCCCGCTCTGCTCGGAGGGGGGGAACGATGACGACATCGGCGGGCGCTTCCTGTCATGTGGCTCGTCGTGCGATTTGAAAATGTAGATTTTCCCCCTGGTGTCGCTCCCTGGTGTTCACGTTGTTAACTGTTGTTCCTCTCCCGCAGCCTTTGTTCGCCACATCATGTCTGGCTGAGCGTCGGTACGGGCGAGCTCCCCCCCGCTCCATCAGCACGTATACCAGCAGAGGGCGCCACTCAGCTTTTCCTTATTGCCGCAATGAGAAGGCGTGGTCACCCCCCCACACACACGATGTTAAACAGGCCCTTCGCTGTACAGCTGTGGCTACTCTGTGACAGTGTTACAGCAGTTTGGGGTAAAACGCATCCACGCTCTCCGGGTGACTGTGGGTGTAAATGTTGCGTTTTGCGGCATTTTTACTGCGTTCTTACCCCTCTTAGTCTCGGAGCTGTGACGAAAAGCATGTACCGCCAATATTCCCCGCTCGGTTGTCATTTTATAAGCATCCTGTTCTTATTTGGTAAAGTCGGATCACAGAAAGCGTTCTTTGCGTAATTAAAATTATTATATAGATTATTACATAGTTTAATTCTGTGTGTCAGCGACTTTGTTACTTAGCTGGGGCACGAGTTCTAGAACGTTCTCTGCAAAGCTACCGTGTTATAGATAGTGCTGTGGCCTGCCTGTCCGGTCGTGCTCATGAGCGCCTCGTACGTCTGTAGACACTAAGTACAAACAGGGTAGTCGCAGCCGCCGTAGAACAGCCGACCTGGGAAAAGCTGTGGAATTTTGCACCGCTATAAACCAAGCCAAAAAAATATATACATACAGGAGTCTGATCGCAGAGGTCAGGGAATTGTCTTTCTTTTTCTTCCCTCCTCCTTTCTCTGCCTTATGGTACAGAAAGCATACAGAAAGATGAGGTTGTCCCTCAGAAAGAGCACCAGGCCCCGTGCTCACGCGTCTAGGTTTTGCTTTCGACATGGTGCAGAGGTTCTGGAACTGGGCTTGTAACTGGAAGGTCTGGTTCCGTTCCCAGGTACGGCTCTGCTATTGTGCCCCTGGACAAGGTGCTCACCCTGAATGGCTCCAATCAGGTGTCCTGGTGTGTAGATGGATAATATGTAAAAACACTAAACTGACTCCTCGATAGGAGGCTCTCTGCTACGCAAATTCAGTAGATAGTCTACGACTCTGCGATGATAAGGTTTTTGCTGCTTGCACGTTAAGAATAGGCCGTTACTGAACCCATACTGTACCTGTGTGTGTGTGGACAAAGGCTCTCTTGACCTCGGGGTGGCCCGCTATTCTCTGGCCCACGCTGCTGGAGAGAGCTGGGTGGCGTCAGGAGTTTTGTTTGGGATGTCTTTCTTTTTTTTTCCCTTTTTTTGGACTCTTTCTCTCCTGCAGCCTTCCTCTGTCGCCCCCTGGCTGCAGCATGCTGCTCTGCATGTGTTGAGATGTCCCTGTCTTTACTTAGGGGGACTCCCCCAGTCTTCTGAGTATTTTTTGGGGGCGTGCGGGTGGGGGGTGGGAGTTGGACTTTTTTAGATGCAGAGGGGATGACTGTTTGACATCTGAGCTGGGGACGTAGCCCTGTCGCGCTTTTACATCACGATGCCTCCGTGGGAAGCGCGATGATTGGCATTTGCGTGAGTCACTTTGGCAATTTGGCTTTTATGTGTCATACCCAAGTACAAAACCATTTGTGCAAAATTATTGGGATTCCCAATGATAAAATAAGAATGGTGGATGAAGTGCCCTCTTCTGGAAGATCTTGATATAGCCACACTTGGGAAAGGGCCAACCTGTCACAATGAAGTAATAAAACAGCCATATCCCACAGAGAAAAAATACAGCTGTATTTGCCTAAAGTCTATCTGCCAAGACACTGCACTTTATATTCCCCCCCCCCCAAATCTCGTCTGATGGTTTCTCCCAAATGTGGAGGCGTGTCCTCCCCAGCTCACCGGAATCTGAGCAGTCGTTCCTTTACTAACCCCAGAGTTCCTTGCAGTGAGTTCCTTCTCTTGCTGGTGTCTTTTCCTCCCTCCCCTTGTTGGAACCTGATAGTTGCTGGGCCTAAAGTTCTCTCTCTCTAGTTCTCCCATTTCCCTCCCGAAGTCCTCTCGCCCGCTCCTCCCGAG
Organism: Anguilla anguilla; assembly: GCF_013347855.1. Lineage (NCBI taxonomy): Eukaryota > Metazoa > Chordata > Actinopteri > Anguilliformes > Anguillidae > Anguilla > Anguilla anguilla. Next base: position 17,882,798 of record NC_049211.1, on the reverse strand, counting down.
CTCCCTCCCCGCGCCCAGCGCCCTGCCCTCTCTGCGCCTCGTAGTAAAATAAAATGAGGAGAGCCGCTAACCTAACCGATCCCTGGTTTCATGGCCTGCGCCGATCTTTAGCTGTGGCTGCACAGGAGTTAGACCTGATTCCCTGCCAACTTCTTCCATACCCCTGAACCCCACCCCCCTCCCTATCTCCCCAGTTTCTCACCACTGAGTCTAAAGCTGGGAATAAGCCTCCATCTACAGCATCCCCCAGCAAGCAAAATGGGAAATGGGAATGGCTGAAGTTTTGCAAAGGATCATGGGAATTCCCTAGGAGTGGGGAGAAATTAAACGCTATTGCCCTTCCTGTCGGCATCAATTCCATGACAGATAAAAAGACAGTACCCCGGCATCTCAAACTTAAATCCTAGAGGGTGGCAGCGTGCCATGTTATTTTTTTGCGTGTGTTTAAATGCTTAAGTGCCGAATTTCCAGCCGGTGGTTGGCAAACGTGCCAGCGCCTTGTTTCCGATGCCTGAATTGGCTGCTGATTGAAAGTGACCTGGAAAAACTTGCAGATACTGTGCGGGGCTGGGGTTTGAGGCCTCTCGTTTAAAGTTTGAATTTTAGTTCTGTTAAGCACTCGACCGAGGGGATGTCTACTCTGGCTCTACCTTTCGCATTTGGGGCACAGATGCGGAGAACTTGCCCTGAGAGCCGGGCTCAGTAGGCCTGTAGTAAATGTATGTTGGCATATCGTGGCAGGAAGCTGTACATTGTTAATTTCCACTCAATCAGCTGGCTCATTGGGGAACAGGGACTGCCCCCTAGATGCTGTAGCTGGAGAGTTTGTCCCCTGTTAGAAGTTTGTTGCTAACATTTTTTTCCTCTCCCTCTTTCTCTCTTCTCTCTGTCTCTCAGAACTCGTCCGGATGGTCATGAGCGGATGAAGATATTAAGAACACACCAATTTTTTTTTCTTTTCATCATAATATTTTTGTTTGTTTTTCTGTTACATTTTTCCACCTTCCCCTGTATGTCTGTGTGTATTCTGCCACACCCCCCCGTCCCCACTCCCCCCATTACAATTTTATTTTCGGAAGTGCCTTTCCTTTATCTGCTTATGTAGAAGCCCCCAAGGACCTCCCACCCCCATTCCATGAAACCACGAACATGCATGAACCGAAAACTGCGATGGGGATAAGAATCTGCAATAAAACCTCCCTAGTTCCAGCATCCCCATCCCGATGCACCGCTGTAGGCAATACTAGCTCATCTGTCCAGCAGGTGGCACTGCTGCAGGGGGTAAGGTAGTGGTGGTGGGGGTGTGGGCTGTGATCTGTAATGAACAGCACTGCGATTGGCCGAGACTCGATTTGGCTGAAAACGACCTCTTTTAGAGCTTTTGTAAGCTGTCAATGTCCTAGCCAATTTGTCACGAACCGGAAGTACAGCGGTAAAATTTGTTGCAAATTTTGTTTTGCCATTTTTTTGTCATTACTATTACTTGTGCTTCATTTGCATAGTTCAGAAATAATAAATGTGCCCAGTTTCTGAAAATTACCAAACTTGTCTATTTGTGCTTCTTAAGTTTCTTGTCATTTATGCTTATAACTTCGAAGTATATTCTGCATAAAATAGTGTTCAGTGGAATTTTCTTCAGTCGTGAAATATGAGTGAGTGAAATATGAAAGCTATAAAAAATGAATTTTTACTCACCGAAAGTGCAAGTAATTTATAAATGAACCTGCGATTTCAGGCCGCTTTAACGTCTTGTCTCGTGACGCTATGACGCGATTAATTTGTTTAAATTGGTTGCCTCCCCTTAATTGGCTGAAGTCAAAATTGAATTTCCGGTATCACTCTCCTTGTATTACCTCCCTTTGTACGTCGCTACCTCATTCATCTTAAAAACGTCTCTCTTTTTCCTTTCCCATCCCTTATATGTACAGACGCGTCTGGTTCGTTTTACGCTTTTTTCTTTAAAACAAGTTTTACCGGTTTTACTGAAGTTGGGAGGCTATATTTGTCGCCTTTTACCGCATAATTGTATAAACAAAAACTCGCAGCTGTCTGATGTCTTTAGGAACAGAGGGAGGAGACTTCGCGAACTAATTGCAAATGTTTCGTGTGTACATGGATAAAACTATGACTGATGGTGGTACTTGGTGTATTGTTAAGGTAAGTCCTGGTAGAGAGACTTAATCTGGAATTGTGTGTTTTAGGTTAATGCGTTTATTGACCTACATGTTGGCAGGGTAATTATCCTGTCGATGCTGTTATTCCTCGTCTGCATGCCGTTACGCGATTTAAGCAGGAGGGGGTGCTAGTGTATTAACTGAAGTTATTCCCTCACCGCCTGGGAGGGCAAATCGCTCGCAGTACAAATTTTTTTTTTTCATGAATTGTACAATTTAAATGTCTTTTTGAATGTTTAATTTTTTTAACTGTTAAGCCAAACATTTAGAAAAACAGCCACCCCAATTCATACGAAGATGGGTTTGATTACACCAAAACGCTTGCTCATCATTAGGTACCAACTATATTTTATTTACCTTTTCCAAAGTAAGTATGTAAAGTAGGCTACAGCTCACGATGATGTTGTACATGTCTTACTGTGAGCTGTTTCTTCCCTGTGCATTATACAAGGTTGAGGTGTCCTTCGGTACTTTGAGTCTTGTCTGTCGACCGTTGCGCTTAAGTCAGTAGCCTAAGTTCTGCTCTGCTGTTCACTTGCTAAGCCAATACCTGCATTTATTAATATTAATTTGAATAAAGGCTAAAACTATTTCACATTCAAATTCTCATACAGCACACTGCTTTAAAAAAATATACTGGCTACCATCCTATTCAGTAGCCTACCGTTGAAACTAGTGCCTGAAACTCTAGAGACCTTTGCTTTTGCTCCCGCCACAGTAGTTCGTGGCATTATGAAATGGTTTCAAAGTAAATTAAGATCTGCACGGCAGTAATTTTGCAGGACTGAAACGAGCGACGTCCAATCTGAGAGGATGCATTTCAAGTCTGTTATGGGCAGAAAACCTGGATATTAGACGGGAGACTGAATCAGTTGTTACTGGACACCAGGGGGCAATGGCCTCATAAGCAAGCTTGTGACAACGAGAACCTGTGAACTTTACTGTGGCTCAGAATGTACGCATCGAACTTGGCCGTAATCCATTTTACACAGCGCCCAGACCTATACAAATTGTATACCATCAAATTAACATGATATTATTTCAAAGAATATTGATTGATTAATTGTGTGTGTGTGTGTGTGCGCGCGTGCGCGCGAGAGAGAGTCGTGTGGCCAACCCTGTGTCTGAGTGTGTCTGTGTACGTGCTTGAGGTACGTGAACCCTATTGATTATTTTAATCCGTCTGTATGCGGGTCTGTGATCCTCGCGGTTCGGCGTTCGACAGGGGAATCGCTAATGGGCCTCCGCGCTAGCCGCCTCTGACTGCTCCCCGTCCAATTAACTTTCAACCGGAATCTGCCAAGGGAGAACGAGTGGGCTGGGGAGAGCAACGCCGAGACCTCCCCGTAGATCCCACCGCCAACAAGTTTACAACGCCTTTTAGTCCAGAATGTCATTAGCCCTCTCTTTTAATTAAAGATTTTTCGTCGTAATCTTTTTGTTTTTTTCTATTAATGAAACACATTTATGTGCTGCTGCCTTATCACGCAAAATACTGCAGTTGTTTACACGGTGATTATAGGCTACTTCCAAATCACAACATTTCAGAAACAGTACAAGAATAGTAGCTACATATACTTACATAAATGTCCGTAAACACTTTAATCCCTTACTTCAGTTTCAGTGTTAATCAATTTATAGTTAATCTAGTTTTCTTTCCTCATCTTATTCAAAATAAATGATAAATGACTTTTTTTTTTTTTTTTTTTTTTTAAATAATCGTCACTGTTGCAATCACTATTGTGAGTAATCTTCCATCAGAATATTTATTTAGCCCAGGCTCACCATTAAGTTTAATTGAATGAAGTATAATTTAACACAAATATTCATGAGGACCGAATGCCTTCGGCAGTGTCACAAGGATTCAGAATTTTGTTTGCCCTTACACAATTGAAATCTAGACATATTCTTTAAAATTTACTGTTTTATATGTGGAGGCGCTACAAATATATTTCCCGACACTTGTAAATTGACACTTTCTTAATACCTTCTGTTGGTTATATTTAGATATATTCCACCAAGACAATACATTTTTGGCAGTACATTTCTATTCAACATGACTTTCGGTACAAATGACACTAAATTTTATATTCTGTTATAACATTGTTTATTTCATAAGTCATTGTAATATAATATCCCATATGTGTAGCTGAATGCTTAAACTTATCCAAAAAAAAGTCTTCCACTTTTTGGAACAAATCAAGAACGGCAGTATATCGGATCGCCACATATGTAAAAATGCATTTTGTTGCACAAATGTGGAACAGTATTAAAAGGTAAAACATTAGGGAAACCAATAATGCCTTCACTGTGCAAAAAAGTTGTCTGTGTTAGCTCTGAGGTCAATGAGATGTCTTGGCTATAGAAACAAATGAATCAGTTGTTGAGACACAGAATCAGTCTACATTTGAATACTATTTATTGGTTTGTCTTTTTTTAAGGAATAAGGCAGGGCAATGGGGCTATTTGTTTTATTTCTTTCTTTTTAAACTAAGTTACACACAGCTCTGTATGGCACAGTGACAATAATCAATCCATACAGTTAATAGTAAACATCACCTTTAAATAGTTATTGAACACTATAGGAGTGCAGGTAAACATACCTGGTGGCAGATGTATGGTACATGGTTCACAAGTAAAAATTCACATACACCCAAGGACATAATGTCTACATTACATTGTATGTTATTGAGGCGGTGGGGTTTGTCTGCAAAATAAATATTTATCTCGGCCTCCCTGTTTCACACACACACAGACACACAGACACACACACGCACACATGCACACTTATGCACATACACGCACAAATGTGTGCACACGCATGCATGCATACATCTGATTTAACTTAGCAGACTGGGATCTAACCAGTATTCTTGCTCACTTTGCTAGGGTTGCAAACTCACCAGTAAGGCCATGCTTAATGTCAGGAGAAATGTGTGCGAAGAATGATGTCATTTCCTGTTCACCAGGACCAGATAAAACTTGCTTCCAGACCTGGGCCTGACTCAACGAGACATTCATTACACAAAACGCCAGAACTTGCTTCAAAACACTGATGTGGAACTAGCAGTACTGAACAAACATGATTACATATATTGTATTTAGCCTTAAACTCAGCAGCATTTAGAGTTGTACAGTCGGCCATTTTATGCTCCATTATTCTAATGCAGAAGTGTCTGGGTTTGACGGAAAGAATTACGATAACATGCGATTAGTAAATGAAATGCTGAATACCCCCCCCCCCCCCCCTCCCCCATAGGAAAAGGGCATCTTTGCTGAATCGGGGCAGAGGTATTTTGGAAGCACTCAGTGTGACTCTGTGACTTTGTTCAATCCGTTTTATAGATTAAAGATAACCTCTTTTCAAGTTGTCTCAGACATCTGACGCATAAGAAGATTAAAGATTCCAAATGGCCCCAGGTCTTAACACTTGCCTTAATGACCACAACTATAAATTACAACTGGAAACCCCATTTATTTTATCAGAAAATCTTTTGATCCCTCTTACTTTTATTATTTGGAATTCCCAGAGTTCTACCCTCCAGGTCTCCTGGACACGGTGTCCGCGTTTCCACTGTCAGCCCCACCCAGGTCGGTCAAAAGCATGCCGGATTTTGAGCCTGAAGCCAATTGCCAAAGACTGACAGAGGTGCCACCGTAACTCTGAATTCCTCGCATAGCTACAAGACCTCCTTCATTTCAGTAACCCATAGAAAAGCCAACCTCTGGAAGTTGTAGAAGCTACCTGTTTTTCCCACCGCTGACCGTGACTTCCCCTTTACCCTGACTGTCCCAATGAGGACCAGTGTGTTAGAAGGGCTGTAGCAAAAGCTTGAAGCACAGAGCAGGTGCTGCTGAAGCCCTAGTGAAGCTCAGAAGTGGCTCTGGGAAGGTAAGACGCCCCAGCTTGGGCTAGCTCATTAGCCATTAGCGCAAGCTGTGTGGAAATGCAGCTAGTGTACACTGGCGTAGCCAAGACAGAACCGATAGCGGCACTGGACAACCACTGAAACAGATCCCTTTCCCCACCCTGCGTTAAACATGTACCTGGAATTACTCTGCATATTTCAGATTCAAACAAATCAACCAGTCCTTCTCCGACTGTTCAAGCCATTAATATTTTGCTATCTTAAATCCTTCCATTGTATCCAGCCAGTTTGCACATTTAAAAAATGATATGCTAGTCTTACATATTGTGATGTGTGATATCAATCTTTTTAAATGCAAAGTAAATGTAAAACTTAAAATTCTCAAAATTATCACACAATCTCGCACTAATGTGTAAAAATATATTACATACCCAAAAATGCATTTGCAGATAGGTTTCCTAACTGATTGGTCTCTGAACGGTGTGAGGCTAATACCAGTAGTAATAATCATATGCAGTGCCAAATTCAGCCTTTAAGTAAGAGTGTTCATCTCAATTGAACATTTTTTCGTTGGCAGTATTAAAGCATTAATATTGATTTACTGCAGGTCTTTAATATTAAAGGACGGTGCCTATAACGACTTCTCAAAAATCTACTGAAAAAGAAGCACTATCATCATTGAATATATTTAGTCAACCACTCGTCTTTAGCTCACACCAGCATTCACTAAAAAGAATGTGACGCTTAGTTTAAAAATTGCATACTGGACTCTGCTCAAAGTGGTGGGTGTATTAACAGGTTAAATCAATATATGATTTTTTCCCTTTCGTGGTGTCTTTGGAAATATTGGAAATCCATGTCGGAGAGCACAGACTCCGCGGTGAGCCATCGCGCCTTCGATTACTGTGCCTTGTAAATATACGTGTTCAGGCCGGATTTCCAATTCCGCGCAGACAGTCAGAGCGGTCACTTTAAGTCAAACGAATTGTGCAAGGGGACTTAAATTAATCATCAGAACCCGCGGTGTGCGCGCGCATTTTTATACAGTCATATCCTGTCTCCGCCGCGCGACGCAGTAGCTCCCATTTTAGGTCGTGTAGAAATAACGTCACTTTCATGAGTTTTCCTTTCCGTAACTCCACATTTAAAAATTATCGAAGTCCACGGTGACGCAAACACATATTTCACAAGTAGTTCTGAAACATCTAATCACCTTTACAATGTTCTTCTGACCTGCAGCTCCACGGTTATGCATACTACCTGATCACACAATTTGCAGTTTGCTCTTCAAATATATAGTAGCCTATAGAAAGCTGTAGTGCGTTTGTCAGCTGACTGACACTGGAGAAGGTCGTGTGTTTTAATGCTAACCCGTGTAAACATCTGTCTGTTTCTCAATAAAATGATGACAGGAGACATGTTAACACTCCAGAAATGTGTGTGTGTGTGTTTGTAAGTCTGTCTGTGGGAGTGTGTGCGCTTGTGTGTGTACATGGGTGACGGGGGGAGTGGTGGGTATGTACATCCTCATAAGTAAACACATACACACATCAGAGGTCAATGAATGAATTTGGTTTATGGAGTTAATGGTTTGTCAATATCTCACATAACATGCCTTGTAAACAACTCCTTAATGTTTACAATCCAGTTTAGCCCAGGCTTTCTCCAATCTCTGCAGTGGTTCCATTTAATAAAACCCACCCACATTATACCTCTTTTTCTCTCTTTTTAAAAAAATACATTCCACTTATTTCCCAGCCTCCAGTTAATTAACATTAAAAAAAAAAAAAAAGTCATTTTGTGTAACCTGTATGCTTGTAGCTCCTCCTCTTTCCAGCAGTCTCAGTGAGTGGAGGTGTGTTTGGGGGTGGAGTCAGGGCCAGAAAAAGGGGTGTGACAGTATAGGGGGTGAGGCTATGGTCAGGGGGTGGTGGGGTCAGTCAGGGTAGATGAGAAAGCCAGAGAAGGTGCTGTATTTGTTGGTGTTGCCCCCGTGGACCTTTCCACCATCCAGCTGCACGCACACCTCGTCCCCCACATCCAGGTGCAGGATCACGCTGTTGGAGGCATAGTCGTAGTTCTGGTCGGCATCCTGGGCAATGGCACTAGCCCGGACCTGGCCGACACAAACAAAGAGCAGGACATTAGATGAATTACTCTGATTACTGGATTCAAACACATTTCTTTATGAGTGATGGGCCAGCAAGGTTTCATAAAACCCATAATTAGTGGAGCTACCATTTGTTGTCAATCACTGACTCGTGTCAACCAATTATGTTTTGTTCTCCATGGCAAAACCAATAAAGTGAGTCACTATTAACACAAGTCACAAGTCCCTATGGTCAACAGCTATACAACCATGTCATTCTGCCTTATGATGGAAGTTAAGTATGGCTTAGCGCAGATAAGTGGGGCTGGATTTGGTTTGTACTGAAACTTAAACGGGCCTGGGTTTGGTTTTTACTGAAGTTAAGCGGGCCTGGGTTTGGTTTTTACTGAAGCTAAGCGGGCCTGGGTTTGGTTTTTACTGAAGCTAAGTGGAGCTGGGTTTGGTTTTTACTGAAGCTTAGTGGAGCTGAGCTTGGTCAACAAATGGGTGACAACCCTTTTTACTGCTGAAATTGTTGTCAGGCCAGGTGGGGACAGCCATCTTTCTTGACAAAGTACAACCAATGCCCAAGTGCAATGATGGGGACACTTATACTGTAGGACTTCCCTTTATTTGAATGTTAAACTAGAGTCCTTAGTCACTGTTCACTAAAGATCTAATGGCAACTACAGCAAAGTAGGGGGCTCCCTACACCATGGCCAACTGAACATCCCTCTGGCTAACTGTTCAAACACATCCACCCTCTCCACTTGAGCTGATGTGTGGTGAATGTTCTGGTGCAAAATGGCTGTCACTGAATGCTAAACATTGGTTGTGGCTGTATGGAGGACATCCCGCTTCATACTTTAAGAACCTGAGATGAGCTGAAAGAAACTATAAAAATGTATGAATAATAATAATAATAATAATAATAATAGCAACAGCAATAATACTATTAATAATAACTTATTATTATCATCATCTTAATCATTGTTAGCATTATTATTATAATTGCTGCTATTATTATTATTATTATTATTATTATTATTATTATTATTATTAATAGTGTTAGTAGTATTACTATTCATTTGCATGCTGATAAACAATGTACGTGTCTTGCAATGCAGTCTTTGGTTTCTTAATGTCAAATTGGGCTCATTTTAAACAGGGAAATTTCGGTGGAGAAAAATAAGGTGTCAGGATGCATTTGGGGAGTGATACGTTTTCCACTACGTGCCCTGAACTGAACAATAATGAGCGTAAACTCTAAAGCCAAGCTGGCAAACGACCACAGTCTACGACAGCAAAGAGAATCAGAGAGTCCATTAAAGGCATTGATTCAGTAATGAGGCTGAACTACCCTCCCTCCGTCTCTCCGACAATTTGCCCGTGAATCATCTCAGTGTTGTAAATGGTGTCGGCAGATTAAGTGTTATTGCAAATTTACGACCATTTAAATGTTAACGGCTTTAGTCAGTGGGGGAAAGACGGTTTATGACTTATTTGTCTAACATTACAACATAACTAACTGGAACCAAGTGCACTGGTGTAACCTCCACCCATATCTGCCAGCACCCCCCCCCCCCCCCCCCCCCCCAATGCCCCCCACATCTGTGTGACTCCTCCTTTTCTGCACCTCGCCTAAATCACAAAAGGGGGCACATCCTTAGAAAAGAACGGGGGGTAAAAAGGAGTTTTTCTCCGAGTGCTCTGTTTGCGCGTCTTCACCAAGTGGCTGTGTGACCGTGCGCGCTTTGAAGAGAAGCACAGTGTTCTCTCGGAGCTGTTATTGCTGAAAGTCCCTCTCCCTTTAATCAAGTGAGAATTTTAAATTGGCATAAAATAAATTGCTTTCTCTCTTTTTTGGCTCCCCACTCCTGTTCTTCTCCCTCAGGCTCGGGGGCGGGAGATAGAAAAAGAGGAGGGAGATGTCGGGGGAGGGGTACTATAGTGTCATTTTTTAGCGTATTTAAGGCAGCCTATCTTTCTGTCCTCCTACCTCCCAATCCCAACACTGTGCACACCGAAAAGTGCAATTTTGACCCCAGTGACCCACCCCCCCCTCCTCGACACCCTATTTGAGAGCGCCTATCTTCCCTCTCATATCGATCGTGGGGTAGGTGCATCCACCTGAGGACCTGGGGAGGGGGGGGGGGGGCGGCTGGAGGAGGAGGTGGGCCTGGCAGTTATGTTTTGGTGAGGGGTCCTTGTACACAGTAATCCTTCTCTGGTATTGACCTGTTGCGTGTAATCTGAGTGATGGGCCGCTTACATAATTCTGAGCAGCGTTTCCCCTGCTTACAGCAGCAACGCTAGCAGAGTGCCGTCTAATTAGCAGGCCAGGCAGTTCCTGCAATATCGACCAGCTGTAGCCGAGGCGTCACCACAATTTAGATTAAATTTTGACAGGTACACACCCACTAAGTCATACTGGCAAGGAAGTGTGGTGCGATGTAAAGAAATGTGGTGTGATGTGGTGCAATGCAAAGTGGTGTGGTGTCATGTAATGTGGTGTAATGTAATGTCATGTGGTGTGATGTGGCCCTGAACATGGCGCTCGATCACATCGCTCCCCTCTTAGTAATAGATGCAATGTAAAAGCTGTGTCAAAGTTGTATAAGTCGCTCTGGATAAGAGTGTCTGCTAAATGCCTGTAATGTAATGTAATGTAAATGAAGTCACACACTCGTTACACACGTGCTGTGCCTGCACTGCATGGGTACGAGGCGGAGAGGGCCGCTGTTGCATGGCTGCAGGGGCCTCAGGGCCCCTGGTGACAAGACAGTTTGCACACCAAACATGGAGTGCAGCTCCACAGATCAATATAGCTAACAATTTGCCTCCACTTACTCTACCATTTCTTCTTTATATCTTTATTGTAGCCCTTTTAAGAAATGAAACATACTGTACAGTAAATATACATTTAATCATTTATGAAATATAATTGCATATTATATTTATGCAATATAAAATATGTCACATTTCTGTATATACTGGATATATTTCTAAAATACACCAAGTTGAAAAAAAGCATATATATATGCTTTTTATCACGCGGTCTACATGCATCTAGGGTACATCTATGGCAACTGCTTCAGTTGCAATATGCAACTAATTCACAGCTTTTACACTCTGGACTTTAACCTTTGTGACTCTAAGGGCATGCCGCACAGCAACTAGCCCTGCTACGGTAGGCCTTTTGGATGTTAAATTAGTCTGCATGCTCTGTGACTGCCTGTGAAATTGACGATCACCATTTTGAAACCCGATTGGCTTGAAAATCTTGACTGAGAGAATGTAGTGATATTTCAAGTAAGGCGTGTCTATCTCATGTGCATAATTCAACACATTGAACGCAGGTATAAGTATAGCCAATATAAAGTGCAAACATAGAAGCTCGTTTTAGAGGTACGCTAAGTTACAGACATTGAAGGTGCCTTAATTTGTACACTAAGATGTATTGGATAGTCCAAATGCATTGTTCCATTTTTATGCATAGGCAAGGGCATAACTTTTTGTTTGAATATTGGGGGGGATAAATCAGATTACTGATCAGTAAGCCTGGGTGTTTGTCACAGAAAATATTGCCTGAAGTCACTGAGCAGTTACGGCAAAGTTGTGGAAAGTCACTGAAAGCTGAAAAAAGCGGAAGAAATCACTGAGTTTCCCACATGCGCAGCAGTTATTTTTATTTTAAACTATTAAAATAGCACAAGCAACTGCAGTAACAGCTTAAAAGTGATTGAAGTTTCAGAAAATCAAAGGGCAGCATGCTTTTTTACCTTTGAACTTTGTTAGAAACAGTGCATGCTCAAATTGCATTGTTAAATTAAACCGCGGTTTGTTTTGGTACAATATGTTGTACATTGTGAGGTTTGAGTCTTTGATGGGCACCTGTTGTCACTGATGTTACTGCAACAGGGGAATGAGCACTGGGAATTAACACTGTTAACAGGGGTTGTCATGCGTCCGATTTCAACTGACAAGGATGAGAATCTTGATCCCAGCACACAGGGCCGGCCCTAGGATGAAATGAAATGACATGAAATCCCCATCTTTATCATATTAAATTATTTTTCTGATCATCATCCTATATTATTGGAGGGCTGGAAGGGGGTGTTATTTGGCAAGTTCTGTAAGATTGGCGGGTTGTAACCTATCCACCCCGTAAATGATGCCCTTGAATGTAGGCCTAAGTATAAATAAAAACATATTCAACATGAAAGTATACTTTGGCTTTTATAACACAACAGTCTCAATTCCATAACCTTAGCTAACCTTATAACACTGTAGCTACATAGATGAGGACATAAATTGTGTTTAACTTTCCGTCTCAATAGGCTCATTGTGAGATTAATCAGTCTGTATCTGCCTGCCTCTCCCTTACTCTCTATATTTTCCCTATCCCCTTTATCTTTTGCCTGGCTTCGTCTATCCATCTTTCTCCAAATGAGATGCAGGTCACGCAGTGTGTATCCGACATGAAGCGTGTCGGCGAGCCGCGGTTAAGCGTGTCCCTGTCCGGCCTAAATCGAATTGATTAACGGCGCGCGCAGCTCCTTCTCCTGGGACTTGCCTTGCCAACTACGAAGCCCACGAGAACAACTGCCTTCAGTAATTGCTAACCACGGGGCTATAGCTATAGCCTTATGCTTCCTGCCTCCCAAAATGTCCATAGCAATTTCGATTAATGGTGGGGAACGAATTCAGTCAAATATGCTGACACAATAATTGTCCGCAACCCCGTAAAAACGGTTGTACACATTTTCTGGTTATCATCATAATCATCCAGTGGGAGAAATGAAGCCTAAATAGGCCTACAAAATATCAAACGGAAATAATATCTTTCTCATTGCGGTAAAATAAAGTAGGCTTTGTATATTAGACTAATAAAAAAATACGAGAACTACTGGAAACTATATCATAATGTTAACTATCATTAATTCATATTTTTCTTAGTGTATTATTATTATTATTATTGTTGTTGTTGTTGTTTTAATGGCTAATTAAATGTGTGGGAACAGGATGTTCAATTAGGCGTTCCTGATTATTATTTTTATTATTATTATTATTATTATTATTATTATTATTATTATTATTAATAATAATAATAAAAATACTTCACTAACTTGCAATTACTTAATTTGGATATTAAGTTCAACGATGACCATTAACTCGCTGAGACGGGCACTGCAGCAACAAGTAGCCTGCACGTCATTCCAAGTTCAGAGCCGGTGTAAGGCTACATATCCGTAATTAAGCAGTAAGGGGAGTTGCCAGTGTAGTGTGATAGGCTTGCCTGGTAGCCATACTGTAAATAGTATCTGAACACCATGCAAATACCTGTATTTGGTGTTTGGTGGACCTACAGGCGGCCGGAACCAACGAATAGGCCCCTACATGCTACAAAACAACAAAACAACAGCTGTAGGCTACGCGCGGAATGAAACGAGCTCAGTCGGTCGCGTTCGATAAGGATTTCTGACAGACACTGTACCGCGCTGTACCCCCCCCCCCAAAAAAAAGGTATGCTGCTCAGCTCATTATTTCTGTAACCCCTGCAGGCAACTGGAACGCTCGCGGGCACTAAACAACGCCCGAATACGTGCTTAGGGAAGTTTAAAAGGCCACCGAGCAACGGTTCCCTGTAAAACCATCCAAACGTCGGATGAATTTTTAAATTAATGTGAATGATCACAGTTCGATTATAGTGCTTAAGATTCGGGGAAATTAGAAGTGCTTTGGAAAAGTATTAAACGCTATATCATTCGAATAAGGTGTAACTGCGGAATTCCCTTTATGTGCGCACAAGTCTGAACGCATTGAGCAAACCCAGTGGCACGTAGGTATAAGGCAGGGTTCGGCCTCACCACCAGACAGTTGTCTGACCACCACCGACAGTAAAGGAAAGACATCACTTTTTAGCATACGCCTGAACAGGTAATAAGTATTGTTTAAAACATTTTATTTTTGTGATAGGTTAATAAATAATAATTATCTATAAATCAAATAAACTATGATCATCGCCATCATAACAAAACAAATACATATAAGTAAATTCAAGCAATGTATATTGATTGTTAAAGGAAGCTATTCATGGTTGCAGGATTTAAGATAATTGCTCTTGGAGGCCACGAGGTTAGCAGGCAGGTCAAACGTGTGAAAATACAGAATAATTTGATGTCCCTCTCTCTCTCCTTCGCGCGCTGTCTCTTGTTCCTTTATGAAATATAAGTGAAACGAAACCTTGTTTTCGTTGTGAAAGTGGGGAGGAGGCGTTTCAGGATTATTGTCAGCTGCGATGGAGATTGATATCGACACGGGAGCAAGTTCCTGTCTGTTGCGAATCGCCGCGCTGACTTGATCTCCGAGCAACCTGCGGGCGGGGGGCTCCCACGGGGCCGCCACAGGCTTGTTCTGCTTCGCCGTTTCATTGGAGGGAGGGGGGCGGGGGCCCATTAAATGGTTAGAAAGGGAAAGGGAGGAGGTCGCAGCTGCTGTGCTATTTTATATAGAAGTACAGATGTGTAGCCATACAGACGGATAAGGGAGCAAGGCAGGATAGGGTACCGAATGGAAGGGAAGGGAGGAGGGGGTGGATAACAAACTGATCGAGCGAGGCTATTTTGTGAGACCGGGGAGATGTAAGGGTATATGAAGTGTTGTTTTTATCCGTGGCTCTCTGCCCCGTTGGTAATAAAACTGACAGGATTCATTCGCGGTGATATACAGACCTCTCGGAGCGGAGACGATGTAAAAGCAGCCCTTAAACTTACCTAGGGGACTCCGCATGCAGCCAGGGAGGGTAAGGCCGAAACCAGGAAAACTGTCGGAAATTGAACATTTTATAAAAATTGCTTTTCCCCCCTCGGGAATATGCAGCCCTTTTGGACAGGGAGCACTTTGGTTACGCTCCGCGACTTGACTCGCCATTAATTGCCATTGTAGTATTATGTCCTTATATTTTCTTTTACGCAACTAATATAGGCCGTGTTTTGTTGATAATTTAGGCCAACATGCATGCAGTTCCCGCAGTCATTCAATGGTGGCGATACAACGGTGTTTAAGATGAGGCTGGTAAAGGAACGAAAAGTATAGAAAACTCGACAGTTTTTCGTCAGTTGAATTACCAAACACAAAACTTGAAGAATATGAGGTGCACGCTTGTAGCAGTATGTGGATAATATGGAACATGTAGGGCGCATCTAGCCTATTTTACAATTTACGAAATGGCTGACTTACCATTAGTCAAGGATGTAGAAAAGATAGCGCTTCGTGTGTTGGTTAGGGCTATGGATTTCCATTCATTAGCAGCCTGTCGTTACTGGTAGCAATATCCAGTGCGCCTCAACACTCAGAAGTTATAATCATAGCAGGTTCTGGTTGACTGTAATAAAGAACATTCTTCAATATACAGGTTAACTTAAATTAACCTCATAAAATAACTTTATCTGACATTTATAACTTAGGCCTACTCGTTATTAATGCTAATTACATGGCGCACTGTTTCACGCCCACCTCACCTTACTGACGCGAGCTCGGACATTCATTAACACGTGTGCTGTTCTTTATCAAAAAAAGCTCTGACAATTATTACTGTGTGAAAGAGCGCGACCTTTAGCTGATCTGTTAAAGGAACGTAGCCCTTGACGGGAAAAAAAAACAGATAAGACAACTCAAGAAATAGAGGACTCACATGTATTAGTGTAGTCTCCTTTTGAGTAAAGTATTTCGGTTATTATTTAAAAAATGAAAAAAGATACTAATATAAATTACTAGACAACGAATTTCATGTTTGAAGGGAAATGTCGCTTTTCTGAACAGAGGCATACACATTTACACATAATTTGCTTCAGTAAAGCTCTCAACAACCTAGCTTTTATATTTATCTTCGAATCGGTGGGATACGCTCTACATAAATCGTAGGCCTGGAAATATTATTTTATTTTAGCTGTATATATAACGTGCCATTTAAGGGGCATAAAAAGTGCCACGGTCACTTTATGTAGCCTCCCTGTTATGCACGACTCTATTCTCCTATGTTCAGAGAATAACTTATTTGGCGCTATAGCTTTCAAAAATTTTATTTAAAAAAAAACAAAAAAAAAAAACAGTTTGTCTAAAAGCCATGTAATTACATTTGTGCTTGATACAGCTACCATTACGAAAGGGACCAATACATGTATTCAGATGTATAAATAAATTGGCTTTTGCATAAATAGTCAATAATTTGTGCTGTGTCGAAATATGACGAGAAACCAACTGCAGTAATTCATGCCAAGGTTTTTACAGTCATCGTTTTTACAGTCGCTCGCTGCAAAAGCTGACCCCACCGCCGTAATGCGTAATGATCAGCAGGCTGCTTTCGAGCCGTGATTCGCCACATTACGCCTTCTAAATAAAACAATTATTTTACACTTAGCGCCATTTGATCAATTGCTTCAAAAACCAACAGGCAGCACATTTAATTAAGGATAAGTAATTTGAAGATGGCTGTTCGACACACCCGAATACTGCAACGATAATCACATTCGAATTCCCACACCCGCTGTAGTTCTAGGTGAACAAATTGGATGCTACAAGGTGTCGTTGTGTTACTCTGTCTGGTCATTGATTTGTGACAGCTCGCTGCTGCCAGATCACTATGTCTCTTTCAGTTAGTTAGAGATGAACCCTTGGGTAGCCTATAATCTGACGACTTTAACGATTCTGTGTAATGACAAGTTAGTTACACCGATAGAAAAGCTTAATGCTTCTGAACACTGTTGTAATTTCCCATAATACAATCGCTGAATTTCACAAAATTGTTTCCCCATTATTTAATGCCAGAGGCCTCCTTTGCAAGCGCTCGTTCTTTTCTTCCATGCAACTTCTTAGCCTCTGCGTGTCAGTGCTGGGCAATGACAGGCATTCATCTTAACCCCAGTGACGGGCGAACAGCGTGTCCTTCAAAATGGCTTTTGTGCGCATCCTCCGGCGCTGTTTAGTTCATAGGGGGCTGGATTTCTCTACAATGGGGATTTATGGTTGTCGTACGCGGTAAGCCTCTGTCAGTTTTCCCTACGCGGGCCTCATCGGGAGGAGCACTTCATCACCGGCGCTGATAGCACCTGGAACCCCAGCTTCTCGTTTCGCATCTCCTCTGTCCAGGAGGTCTGCTAATTAGCCTCAGCTGCAGCTGTCAGGGAAAAGGACTTGCAACCAGGAGGTTTCAGGTTCAAACCGCACTGAGTAGACTGCTCTGGGCAAACTGACCATATGGCCTATGCGTGTCACCCAAGATGAGGGTGCTCCTTACAGGAGATAAATAAGGAGCTCCTTGTCCACTTCTGCTGAAATGTCAAATGTCCATGAAGTGGGATGTAGTGGTTCACTGTGTGGAATGACTACGGCCTTCAGGTTCTCAGGTCGTGAGACGACAGTCACAGAGGAAGGGTCCCAGACTGCAGTCCTGGGAGAGGTCGCCCTGAGTTTGCGAGCAGAGTGATCATTTAATAATGTCACAAGGAAACGCTCGAAAGCTATAAACAAAATGTAAAGGCTGCACCCTTTCTCTCACCTACCACACTTTCTTGTACACCACATCCACAGCACCTCTCTCCTTCTCTTTCTCTCTCATGCCATCTCACACCAGCCTCTGTGTACACCTGTCTCTAAGCCCCACTGTCCTCTCTCCTCTATTTATCCATCCGTCTCTTTTCCTCTTGATCCCTCTGTCAACCCCCTGCCAGCCCCCTTCATCTGTTTGCCACCCCTCTCTAGACTCCCCCCCCCCCCCCACACACACACATACACATCCACCGTGTGTTTCTCCCTCCTGTGGCACTCTCAAGCAAACTCATATGTTCTGGTGTCTTCCTAACAAGATCGTGCGGCTCCCTCTACGAAGGGCAGGAATCGCCACGGTTATTAACGGGGAAGGGAGGAGCGGGTCACGGCGTAGCAGAGCAAGGTTAAAAAAGCTGCCGTGCACGTGTCGGTCTTCCTGGGTTCGGAGTACGCCTCAGGTCACCTGTGCAGCACAGCTGTCGGTCGTCAAGGTCGGAGTTCTGCGGGGTCAAGTTGGCTAAGCAGGAGCGGACTACTGTTGATGCTTCAGAACATCCAGAGGGGTGTTCGTGGGCTAGGATACACCCCCTCCCTCCCCCATCCTCTCCGTGCCAAACACACAGAGCATGTTCTATAAACATCCCAGTCCCATGCAGGCATTCATTGAACCACTTTGTGTGTTTGCGAGATGGTCTCAAGAGCTGTGATGCATTTTAACATTTTTTTTTGCCAGGCGTGGCTGTGTTTTTAATTGATGTAATGCTTCCGCTCTGCTTCAGAAGGGTGTGTGTGTGTGTGTGTGTGTGTGGGTGGGTGTGTAGGGAGGGAGGGGAGGGGGCAGGGGGGTTATCCATCGACATGTTTATTTCTAATTTCATTCCCGTCAGAATTGTAGAGTGAGACCACATGATGAGATTGGAAGAGCCTGAATTTGGCTGAATAATTGAGTTGAGTGAAAAGATAATTAATGGGGAATCAATGGACAAGCAAGAGGGGGGAGGCCAGTGGGGGGGTCTGAGATGGTGGATCCAAGACCTCATCTATGAGCCATGAATGATTTAACAGGAGGAGAAGAGAGGAATACCAATACAATTACTGTACACAGAACAGCCAACACCCAGAGAAACCGCTCTTACAAGGCCATGCTTGCATTGCCTTTGGGCACAAGGACAGCACATGGATTCACCTCAATGTTCTGAGTGGGTGGTGGGTGGTCAGGATGAGGGATAGAGGTGGGCAGGTTGGCAAAACTACCCATCATTTGCGAAACCCTAGCTGTAAGCCGAGGTGGGCCGAATGGCCTGTACTCATCATCAAACTTAGTACTTAATATTTTAATATTCAATTATTGATTACAGTATATTTAGGAACTTCTTGTTAATTTGACATATTTCTGACTATAACAATCTTTCCTGTGGCAAGGCAAATTTTCAGTCGTGTATTTATACACAAACGTGTATTTAAAACATCCTTATGTACATATCATTGGTTTCTGTACAAGGACACTGGTTTAGGGTAAGCTATTGTGTCATTGCTGTTTTGCCAATGACAACACATTGGTAACAATAAATGGAACAAGTATTGCCTGAAAGTATCCACCAATCGCTGTCAGCATGGTTTCATTTCTTGTTACCAACGTGCTCTGTAATTGGTGGACCTCCTCTCTGGTTTCTGTGGGAAAGGTGATGACAAGTCTGTCCTAACTCTAGTTCATTCAAGTCTAAACTTCCCCTCTTCTAATAGGCTTCTGATCTGCACTGTAATTTCTATTGTCTCTGGCTCACCTATCTTGTGTCTTGGTAATTGGCGTCCAGGGAATTGAGATGAGCAACGCTGTCACTTTATTTCTTTCTGTTATTTATTTGACATATAAACTGGCTGCCTAGATGACAGCCTCCTTCCTTTCAGTTTGACACTTTAAATGGCCGTGGCAACGGAATGTGCACTGCTTACCGACACAAACACTCGTTTTGAAACAAAAGGAACGTCGCCATTCGCTCTTTTTCAATCCCCACTTCTTACAATGCCTCATTTTAATTGTCAATTTATGAATTTTATACGTTAAAATTTTTTTTGCCCCCCCCTCAAAATATCTTAATTTATATGTTCTGCACTTTCTGTTGCAAAGTGGTTACATCTGGATTTTGATATGTATTCTAATATCTGTTATATCTATCAGATCTGGCCAGGTTTGGTGATGCTTCTGTGTGGTCCATGAGGGCCTGTAGTCATGGATAATTACCTCCTGCAAATACGGTTTTTAAAACATGGATAACTGCCGCATTGAGAGATTTACAGTGTTCATGTTCACATGGATCGAAATGACTTTTGTTGGAAAACATACATAGATTTTGAATGAAACGGTACAGTGATGTGGAGTCTCCGATTGTCGCTGCACTGTATGCATACAACGTACTCGCGTCCTGATTTGTTCAGCGTAAGAACAATCTGGAAAGGACCCTCAATCTGTTGGTTGGATTTCCGTGACAGCGGGGCCTGTCTGTGATCCCTCTGCGGTCTGTGGATTAGCCGTTCAGGTCAGAGGACGGGTAATTTGTGTAGGGTTTTCTGGATAAGTGGCAGCTTTAGCTCTGACACGTTCCACTGTCTCATAAGGCTGTGTTCATGCTAGCATATTTAATATATATATATATAAACATATATTTAAATTATTATTAATAATTTGACCAATATAAAGGAGTCTCATCAGCTGTTGTCAGATGGAAAGTCCCACTGGTCCATCCCTTTGTTTGCTTATTTGATTGGGAGCCTAGAATCCTTTGGGGGTGGGGGGGGGGGCACCAATCTGTTGCATTTACACCCCCTTGAATTGTTGATCAGCTGTCAGTCTCCAGCCCTCCATCCCCCCGCCCCAAATGGTGGTGACAATATCGTAGCGCTGCTCCTCCTTCTGTTGTACTTATGTTTCTACCTCCCTCCTTCACATTTGATTCCATATTCTACTCGTTCTTCTTATTTTGTTGTGGTTTGAAGTGCATGCTGTAGCTTTTCCAGGATTGATTTTGCCCATAGCAAGGCCTGGGAATTAATCTTACTGCAATGATCTCAACTTTGGGTAACAAATTTAGGCAAGTGTTTTTTTTCTTTGCCCCACTCCCATTTTTCTTGCAACATTCTGGTTTATTATTGCATCTGTAGAACTCGTAATGCATAAAAACAGTTTTGCTACGGTCATTTTGTTACTCAGAATTAAGTGGCTAAGAGTTTTGCAGCTAGATTGAATGAGGCCTTAATTGTCAGGGAGCCATGCCCCTGGGAGGGACACTGCAGCGTTTGAACTGACAGGCTCGGCAAGCGTTACGGTAACTGAGGCGCCTGACCGATGGGTCCATTGCTGAATGCACATGCACTGTAGCTTCTCTCATTTGGCATACACCAGTGCAGACATACATTTATAGCATTTATACTGTAATACAATCTGTTCCCTCCATAATGAGAACAGTCTTTTGATTTTCAGAATGCAAGAGGGGTAGCATTTTTTTAAATTAAATGGCATCAACTCCTGATTATTTATTATTATTATTATTATTATTATTATTATTATGCTGTGTCTTTCATAAACCTGACGCAGAAAAAAATGTTCAAATGAGATCCCACTTCTTTGAATATCAGTTATCCACTTCAAGTATTTTATGTCTATACAATGAGAGCCTGTTAAAAAAATTAGGCTTGAGTAATCCAAGTAACCATTCCTGTACTGATTAAAATTGAAGATGGTGTATTTTGACTTCTTTCAGTTAGCAAGAAGTTAGCAACATGTCAGTATTCTGAATGACTGGCATTCTCAGTGTTCTAGTCTCTGAGATTCTACTGTATATGAATAAAAAGGGAAGTATTTAAATTGGCACAAACACAGACACTAATAAACAGGTAGATGTGCACAAGCAGGCAACGCATAATGTGTATTAGTTATGCTGCCACATGCACAAAAGCAAGGATGCATCTGCACACACAGACTCGTACACACACACACACACACACACTCAGGTGCATTCCCGCATTCTGACCTGGCCGTTCTTCTTCAGGTCCGCCCACATGCTGGTGCCGTCCCCGCCCTTCATCAGCACATGGTAGGTGAAGTAGTAAATGCCGGGCAGAGGACAGGTGAACTTGCCGGTGCTGGGCTCGTAGTAGTTGCCCACGTTGGTGACGACGTCGTCGAACTTGAGCACCTCGCTGCCCTCGTGCTGCTTGCGCAGGCCGGCAAAGAAGGCGATCTTGGGGCTGTAGAAGGAGGGGACGTATCCCCCCGGCCCAGGCCCAGGGGGCCCCGGGGGACCTGGTTTCCCTGGCTCTCCAGGGGGTCCTCGGGGGCCGGGTGGGCCGGGTAGCCCTGGCGCTCCCCTGTACCCCGATTTCCCACGCCTCCCGGTAAAATCTGGGGGTGCCGGTGACACGGCGGCCAGCTCCTGGCTGCCCTGAGGGGGGGTGTAGGGGTCACACACCATCCTGCAGCTCCCCAGCATCTCGTAGTGGGTCCCCGCAGCACCCCCGGTGCCACCCCCTTTCGTGGTGTGGACCAACAGGGGGATGGCGACCAGAAGCACCAGGACCATGGCCACGCCCACAGCGGCCCCGATGACACGCTTCCTGTGGCTGAGGCGAGAGGCAGCCAGTGTGAGGAAGTCCTCCTCCCCTTTGGATGGAATGGTGCCAGCCAGATTGAACCACCAGGTGGCGTGAGTAGGGGGGGATGGAAATGGGGGGGGGGGGGATGGGGGGGTGGTCAGGGGTTTCAGATGAGAGAAGGACGGTTCTGGGTTGCACTGGGGAGACTGAGATGGATACAAGAAGGAATAAGGAAGATGAGGTAGATGAAGTGAAGATTGAAAGCCTGAGGTGGTGGAAGGAAAATGAAGGAGTGGAGGGAAGAGAAATTGGTAGAGGTTCAGAGAGCAATAGAAGAGGAAGGAGAAGGTCAGGGAAACTGGAAGACGAGCAGTGAGTCAGTGAATGCGAAAGCCTGGTAGAGTTGCTGGGAGTGGTGGATGTGGGAAAGGGACTGAGACAGAAGAGGTAGCTTCCCAAATGGAAATGTAAAGAATTCTTCTCTATTTAAAAAAAAAAAAAAAAAAAACTAAACACAGAAAGCATGTAAGGCTGGCTAGTTTTAACTGGCCAGGAGCTCAGATTAAAAACGGCCCTTTTCTAGGGTTAGGCAGTACTGTCCATTTCTCACTCTCCTTTGAGCTTGTCTTCTCTTCTGCGACTTCCTTTTTCACTGCCTTGTTCGATGCCTGTCTTTCCTTTTTCCGGAAAGATACGAGTCGTCCAGTTCTATGTGTTTATTTGTTTCTATTTTTGTCCAATTGATTCTGCAGTCTCTCTCTCCCTCTTTTAGTCCATCTGTTAATTTGTGTTTACAGCATCCACCCACAACAGAGACCAGTGTTACAGAGCGCGGTCTTCAGATCGTCCAATGGCATCCGTATATTGACTGAAGCCTTACCTACACCGATGGGCTTGACATTTTTTGGCAATTACAAGCTGTTGGTTGAATTATGCAGATTTACAGTGCTAAAAACAAGCATTTTTTAAATGACTCTTATGAGTTCATTGTGGGACCCGAACTGGAATGTCTTCTTTGACTACCAGAGTTCGCACCAGAGTTAATTGGGTCTACAGTGCTTGTGGTATGTCCAGTATTATATGGGTTCAAGAGAGGAAAAACAATCGGAAAGATTTGGTTCCGGTGTCGGGTTGTCTGTACCCTTATTAATTCTTAATTCCCCTGGTCAGCAGCTTGTAAATTTCCCATTATATTTTGGGGGAAAAAATAGAAAGACAAACCAATCTGTGCAGATGAGAATACTTTCCCTTTGTATATACTTTGTCTCTGGTTTGGAGATGTCCGTATTCAGGGAGAACCTATGCTTCCATGCAGAATCTTGAATTTCACACCTTTTCTTCTCTCTGCAATTCTGCTGATTGTTTTCTACTGAGTGGAAAAGAAAAAGAAATAATTCTTATTCCTAATGGGTTACAGTTTTAACAGAAGAAAATAATACCCCGACATCCAAAAATCCACATCTAAGCTGCAATGTTATTCACCTCACAAGCTAAGCAGAAAATTGTGTACACGGAAGTATTGTATATTACAAATTTGAACTGTGTCTGAATACATTTATATACGTGGAGCCTACACACTTGCACGTATGCACACATTTAGCCCATGCGATTGTTAATGTGTTTTTGTTACGTGTGTGTTTACTGTATACATAATACAAACATTTCTATTTCAAATAGTTTTAACAACAGCTTTAAAAAGAATAATACTAGAAGTATAAGCAAAATGCAAAAATCCTGCTAGTTTACAAATTATTATTATTATTTATTATTATTATTATTATTATTATAATAAAACTTCTCATTGAAAACAAAACCGTAGACTTTAGTTCATTTTTAAATTAATATTTGTCTCATTCAGTAGAATATGTGGAATAATACTGTATTTAACCCAGTATTGATGTTAACATGCACATAAGAACACAATATAAAAGAGGCAACAAATCGCTTACCTGGTCTCCCTTCTCGTCATTCTGACAGACGAACGAACTGCACGAACGAACGGGTTCTTAAGTAGAGTCTTGTTCCTACCGTTTTATCCGTGGGTAAACGTGTCCCAGCGTTTCACACTGACTCCCCTTTAAATCTGGTTGAGAGATCGTTTAAAACAGTTCACATATTGATCATCTCCTTAAAGCGATTTACCACGACGCACTGTTAGGAGTGACTGAGGATGACTGCGGAAAGATGACCAAGAACGGAATTCTAGGTCTTCCAGATTAAGACGTTAAAAAAGGATATGAAACGATCCTTATGGGAAATAGTGTCTCCCAAAATATTGTTCACAAACAATACTTAGAATGAAGATCCAAGTGAAAATCAGAGGCCGTGTTATAATATAACATTTAACTGTTGCTGCCTATTGCTTTTCCTATGTTAATCAATGCAAGAATGAGCTTTGGGGAAAACGCAAAACAGTCACTCCGGCAATAAATAAGTCATTTTCATATACCATTTAAAGACGTCTTCAGCCGTTCTATTCAGTTTGTTGGAGAGTACTTGACTTTTTTCACCTAAAAAAAAATCCGCTTCGCTCAACGAACATATTCTCACTTACACACCTGTGAGATTTCTTTTAGCGCTGCTCGCGCGCTCAGCGACCCCACCCTCCTCCGAGTCACCCGCCCCTATCGTCCTCTCTAGCCAGAAATGGATTAACGCTGAAAACTTTTAGAATTTTAACTTGAGCTACACTATTATGAGAATTGGATGCAACACGTACCCTATGTCTAATTATAAAACGACATATTTCGATCTTGCACCGATTAACTTACGGTAAATCAACGAATAATTTTCGCCAAACTTGAAATTAACCCCGATTTTGTTTTTCTACATTTGTGCTGCAATATAGGCACGGGGGCCAACTAGCCGATAAGCAAAAAATAAACACGGAAAATATTGCGTAGTCTAGGCGGTCAGAGAGTTACTTTAACACTGACCGACGGTGTCGCGCGCCGAGCTGGTGTCAAAGAGCGCGCATTGCCCATAAGCTAAGGCCAATGTGGAATGCACTTTACTGAGGGAAAGAAGCTTTCAGAGACGGAAAACCGTTATCTCTCATCAGTCCCCAAGGGTGTCAATTAATAGGCATTCCCTATTAATTTTCTATAAGGCCAACGCGCGCACGCGGTAAGGGTTTCCTTGTCGCGGGTCAATTAAGTCAAATCAGACGCGACATTCTGTAGTGAACCCGTGCCCTCATTAACGAATGGTCCAGACACGAGCGGATTTTCATTTGGCGTATTCATGAATGTCCCCTGGTCTGCGACGCCGTTCCGATTCATTCCAACCAATCCATGTCGCAAGTGTAGCGTTGTTATTGTCATGTAAATTCTGTTCTCTCTGAAATCGTCTTCTATGATATAAAAGGCTACGGGAAGCATATTTCAAAAGAAAAGAGAAACGTTTTGGGCAGGATGAGACGAAACAAGACTGCAGGATGACAAAGGAAATTAGCTATCCGTAAGAGAGCAGAGGGTTTGAGAAAAAGAAAGTGTCAACTGAGCTGTTTTTTGTTTCGCCGCTTTAGAACCTCATTAGTGAAATATACCCTGCTCCTAAAAAGCGCGTCCTCCTTTCTTTCTCTCCCTTAGAACACGTAATCTTCCACTCCGTTCTGTTCTGTGTGGCTCAACAAGTGCTCCTCTATTATCTCCTGTTTTTACTCTTTTTATCCTCCAATTTAACCTCCCTCATTTTATCCCTCACTCTATCCCCTTGATTGTGGTACTCGAAACTGAATTTTTTGGACTACAACATGAAATATGATTAAAGCAAATGTGGCCTTTTATGTTTATACTTTGAACTACGTGAGCCATTTTTATAAACTATTTTAATTTGTGCATTCATTAGAGGACGTATGCAGGTTTGTAGTGCTTCCATATTGCGTAAAGTTGTACAGCAGGACCGAAGCGGCTCAATGTAGTTCTGATGCAGTTCGCCGTTTATTCTCCTTGCGCACACGCGGGACAATGGATCCATATTACGGTGAACTGAACAAATTTGTAACAGATTGCATGTATATTTACTCACAGTCACCTTTCAGTCTGAGTCTGAATCCATCATAGTTCCCATACACAGGGGTGCCGTATGAGCGGTGGGTGGGGTTATGATGATGCCAAGGGATGGGGTGGACTGGGGTGGAGTGGGCCCAATGTGAGATCTTTAAATGGGGCCCAAAATCCCTGGTAGTGCCTCTGCACATATACTGTCCCTCTAATGCGCACGCTCCAACTTTGAGGACACTTGCCTTGTCCTTTTCAACATGTTTTAGAATACAAAGAATATTTGTATATTTCTATTTCAATGAATATTAAAACACTTATTGTGAAAACATATGTTCCAATATTTGCATTTTGCCATTTGAAAATAGATGTATAACCTAATGTATATGCCTTATTTATTGATAGATTTATTTATGCAGATATTTTCTTGACAGGAACACTTATTCAGAGGGTATCTTACATGTATAGCTTACATTTTCCATGTCCAGCCAGACATATAATAATAATAATAATAATAATAACAACAACAAAAACAATTAAAATAATCATCATAATCATCATCATGATGGTGATGGATTGCATTTTCACACATCTCAAAGCATTTTACGGAAAACTGAGGAACCACTTCAACCACAATCAATATGTACACCCACACGAAGCCCCTCTATCCCCCCCCCACCCGCCACGGAATTTAACCCACAGTTTAATGGTTCTGAGCCCAGTTTTGAACCACCGCCTGGACCACCGATTAAAGCTCGCGTTGTACGATGCTTTGGATGAAAGCATCTGCCAAATAGATGTAATGTACTGTTTTTGAGGTTCCGGAAGCATCGCTGTCCCGACCGCTCCTCTTCTGGCATGCTACGCACGAGCTGTACGTCTTTGACGCCGAAGGTCACCGAGGTCTCGGTGCCAGCACCCTGCGTGCTTTCAGCGCGGCGTTGTACTGCCGTCGCTATGAAGTCTGAGACTATTCACTGGAATTGGATTTTTAGTGCCTGTTAAAATATTACTGAGCTTATTAATACTGAAATATGCTCATGCCTCCTAGTACTCTCCTTGCCCCCCTTTCTTGCTTTCTCACTCTGTTCAATTCAAAATGCTTTATTGTCATGAAACAGAATCCAGTACATATTGCCAAATCATAGAAATCTGCAGAAGAACACATCACATTGGAGTATGATAAATAACATTTAAGATAGTACATGGACAGAAGCTATAATGGCACACAAAACCAAACGGATTTCAAGGGTTACAGTATGAAGTTGTCACCGCTTTTGTGCAGTTATTTGGACCCCTGCTTCAGTGGTCATCCCAGCCTCTTTGTCGTGGCTGTCTTTGAAGATGTTTAGGATTGCGTGGAGGTTGACTGGTTAAGGTGCTGTCCCCCACCCCCACCCCTTGTTTTAGCTGGCTTTTGCAAGAATGCGATTTACAGCCAGGCCCGTGTAACCTGTTTAGATTTGTTCCTATAATCCATCTAGTATATTTTGCCACACAAATCATAAACCTCTCCTCTCTCTACCTCAAGGGAGGTGTCTGGTCTGCAAATTTCTTTTCCCGTTTGAATGTGGAAATACAAAGGAAGAAGCGAAGGCGCTGGGGGGGTATGTTATTGTTAATTTGTGATAGGTTGTAATTTAAAAAAAAATTTGCTCTGCAAACACAATTGCAAGCATGCATTCATGTTCAGTACAGTAAGTCAACTGATAAGGGGAAGGATGCAATTCACATTGAAGTTTTGGGGAAGAGAGAGAAGGCAAGAGACAGACAGTGATCCCACACACAGGTCAATGAGAAGACTTGTACCACACACAAATGACACTGGACTGTCACCTCTCCCCCCAGGGGTGGCTAAGATTTGGGGAGTCCGGCTTAATTAGGCGGGTCATTTTCCCTAGAGAACTCAGGCCCATTATCAGTTATAAATCTCTGTGTCCTTTCCCCCAATTATAGCAGTCCTGTGTCACTCATTATTGGTCTGAATCCTCTTGTTGTGCATGTGCAGTACATTTTGAACCATGGCTATGTGCGAGACAGAGAGAGACTGAGAGAGAGAGAGTGTGTGTCTGTGTGTAAGAGAGAGGGAAAGAAAGAGTGTGTATTTGTGTGTGTGTGTGTGTGTGTGTGTGTGTGTGTGAGAGATTGAGAGAGTGTGTGTGTATAAGACAGAGGAAGAGAGATTGTATGTTTGTGTGTAAGAGAGGGAGAGGGGGAGAGAGAGTGTGTGTGTGTGTGAGAGAGAGAGAGAGAGAGAAAGAGAGAAATGGTCAGGTTTGAATTCAGGGGCACTGCTGTTGCACTCTCGTATAAGGTTCCTAAACCAGTTGAGATTCAACCATACAACCACTTCTTAAATCGATAATGAACCAACGGCTAGCTATTTTGGTCATTGTTGTCTGCTTAGCAAATAATTTAAGATGTGGGGGGCTTCCAGGGAGGTGAAAGGTCACATGGGGGTCACATGTTAAACTGAGATGGCTGTAAAAAAGGAGGTGGGAAGCACTCTCTCGGGGGGGGCGAAGATGAAGACATGGAGATCTAGCTCTCCATTACAGACACGGTACAATCTCTTATATCTAGCATTTGAAGTGTTCATAAAGCCACAAGCTGAAGCTATGAGATTTTTCACATTTATGAATGGGGAAATAATATGATTACCTTTTGATGTAAAGCGTGTCATTTCAAAACACGAGCACTGGAGGTCTGGCATGGCATGTCTATTCTGTATGGATGCTCCCTTCCTTTTCACTTCTGATTGACAGCACTGCTGATTGGTTAAAATGTAAATGTCATGTCACTTACGCAATAAACATGGTCTCCAAATGAATACCAAATTTTCCTGTAGTTGGCAGCATAAAAACTTGTTGCTTTCAGGATAAAACCCTTAATCGAATGAAGTAGGCATAATACCATAATCGTTTGTAAATTATACAAGTACGATATTTCAGCAGACATTACTTCTACAGTTTAGGGCTCTTTTTGGATTTATTTCATACACCATAATTGTTTTGTTAGACAAACCAAATATGTGGTTACAGATGAGCCCAGCCCCTTTTATAATTAGCTGTGGTAATAAAATCACTGTCTGTTTATTTAAAATGGTCAAATTAACAGTGTATTTACCAGTGTTAGTGTTTGTGTGTAGTTCTTGATGACCTAGTTGTGAGTGTATGAGTTTAGTATGATTCATGTGTTTAGCACTGTAAGTGTGAGTGCACTGGTGTAGTACTGCAAGCGTATATGGAACCTTTTGCAGCTTGGCGACTGATTTTGTGAAATTTGTGATTGTGTAGCTACAAGTATATATGCACATAGTATGTGTGTTTGTGTCTGTGTGTGTGTGTGCATGCGTGCGTGCGTGTAGGTGTGTGAGAGCGCGTATGTGCGTGCGTGTAGGTGTGTGAGCGCGTATGTGCGTGCGTGTGTTTGTGTGCGTGTGTACGTGTGTGTGTGTGCGCGTGTGTGCATGTGTGTAGGTGTGTGAGAGCGCATATGTGCGTGCGTGTAGGTGTGTGAGAGCACGTATGTGCGTGCGTGTGTTCGTGTGTGTGTGTACGTGTGTGTGTGTGTGTGTAGGTGTGTGAGAGCACGTATGTGCGTGCGTGTGTTCGTGTGTGTGTGTACGTGTGTGTGTGTGTGTGTGTGTAGGTAGTGCTGTTTCATTAGGCTCTGATTATGGGGCCTGATGCAGAGTGACAGAGCCCAGATTGAGTTGCACAGCTGCTCTGATTCTCTCTATTAATAACCAGCGCTCACCACTGCCACCACGGAGAACATTTATTAATCACAATTTGTCATCTGTGCGACGCCCCACCTTCTCCCTCCTTCGCTCTATCTGTCCACTCATCCTGTCTTCAGACCCCAGACATGGACCAGCATACTGAGGGACAGCTTCTCTCCTCCTCTCATTTTTACCCTTCTCTCTCTCTCTCCGCTCTCTCACATTCAAACACTGTTTATAACGCTCCAAGGTTAAGCAAAGGCATTTCCCCTCAAGCCAAATTTTACTCCACATTTTTCCCCCCGTACTTTAAAATGTATTGGTAATCTTTCATTTTCAATTAGTTGCTGTCTCATTCATAAGCTTATGGGTTATTAAGGAGTGTAATGAATATTCCTCATTAGTACAGGACTTAATGACATGACAGGGAAACCAGTAGAAGAGCTTCTAAGTAACCAACATAAATTGATATTTATCTCTTTTCACACTAGTAGCCCCTGTAAAGTGAGGACAAATTAGCTACAACAATATTTTGTGGATGGGATTTAATCTATTCCGCTTTGCTGCTCTGTCCTTATTATTGAGGCATCTACTCAAGTATGTGCTACTTACAATAATAAATATGAATCTAATTTAGTGACAAAGTCAAAATCCTGTGTATGCGTGTAAAATAAAATTGAATAACAAAACATTTCTTTGAAGTCATTATACAAATATGAGAGCAAGGAACTGCAGTTAGATTGCTTTTACCCCTCTGTGTGGAATTCAAGCTTTACTTTTAACAGTCCTCCCTCTTTTCTTCATCTTCAGACCGATTCATATTTGTATTAATAAAGTCTTTCATAGGCTTTAACACGCGATGGATATGCATTGGCTACATGCACACCACTACCCCCAATTACTGAT
This sequence comes from Anguilla anguilla, assembly GCF_013347855.1. Taxonomy (NCBI): domain Eukaryota; kingdom Metazoa; phylum Chordata; class Actinopteri; order Anguilliformes; family Anguillidae; genus Anguilla; species Anguilla anguilla. The sequence goes on along the minus strand of NC_049211.1, from coordinate 17,851,896 downwards.
AGGAATTAGATCATGCCTGTATTTATATTATTGCGTATGCGCGGTAATAACTAATGTGATTGCTCGAATAGCCGCGTTTACCTGATTCTGATCCGTAATCGGTGTATGTTCAGCGGAAAGGATGTACACGGCTGCCATGCTTGTTTTCATCCAGGGTCTTCAACTTCCGCCTGACATGCAGTTTCAAAAACTCAAAAGTAAGAGTTGGACATCTACATGTGCCAAAAAATTGAGAGACTGGGCAAAAAACCAGATGTCTTAATCGATTACTGACCCTATGCTTATAACAGTAATCAGATAAAGGCATTTACATGACCATTTTAACAATCAGAGTATTGCCATATTCGGGGTAAGATCGGTGTATTAATGCATGCGTAAACTCACCCATTGACAGAGAGATGGGATACGTATGCTTTTCCATTGCATTTAGGATTTAGGGTGAGATACAGTATATCTTGAACATCTGCATTCTATTTAAAGGTGAGATACATAATGCATCTCCATTGCGTTTAGGGAGAGAAAAGTATAGATTTGCATACTGTTAAACGTGGGACACATACACATTAATTCTGTGCTCCTGTGGCCTTATGGGTAAACATCGTGAAAGGATTGAATTTCTGCAGTTGTCTCCAAACACTCCTCTGAAAGCACTCTCACTGTATTATTAAACATAAATAAACATTTTTCATTCATGAATAAGTACTGCAAATTAATTCAGTTGTAGCTCATTTCAGCGCCCCTTAAAATATACAGCCCAAACCGTAATGGGAAATATTTTCAGACGACAAAAAATTCAGATAGATTTAAATTTAAGTATGATTGAGAACGAATAAAATGATATAATTTAATGAACAAATAAGCAAAGCCAGACATTTCAAAATACGTTAATGCTCCCTGCTGATGCTGTCTGGCATCCCACATCAGCCCGAGCACCATGGTTCCTACGCACAAATTAATAATAAATAAATGGCGGGTCTTGATTGATTACTGGCTGGCCCTGTTAGAAATCCCAGTCAGGTGCGCGTCGTTTCCGTGGCAGCAGATCCGATCTCATTACCGCGGTTACTCCGCCCCCCTCGCCAACCCCCTGAGTCCCGAGACCCGGCCCCTCCCTCCGTTTGTCTCAAACAGCGCCGGTGTTTTGGGGTGGGCTGTCGGGGGAGGGGGGACGGAGCCGATTTTCATGTGCAAATGTCAGTCAATGCTGTACCCGGCAATCAGAGCGGCAGTCTCTCAGGAGGACGGGCGAGAGGCACAGAGGGTGAATAATTTAGCAGCTCTGCTCCGCTCGGCGCTGGGGTCAGAACCTTCTAAAGTGATGACAGAAAGTGCTCCCCCAGCTCTCTGCCTCCACTGCCTCCCTTATTATTATATTACATCTATATTACATCCTACAGCTCCCCGCATAGAAGCCTGGGAGCCTAATATCATTTAACAAATAAAAAAACAAATAAATAAGCACAATGATATTTACAAACTGTCCCACCCCTTCCCCCATGCTTATGGTAATCCTTTCCCATATGCACTCTTGTGCACACATGCACACACACACACACACACACAAACAAACACTCACATACACACACAAACGCAAACAGACCCCTACATGTGCTCACACGCACACATACCCACTAACACAAACATACCACTACATGCACTCACACACACACATACAAACATGCCACCACATGTGCTGAAACACACACACACAAACAAACACACACATACCACTAGATGTGCACACGCACACACACATACACACACAAACACAAACATACCCCTACATGCACACACACATACACACATACAAACACAAACATACCCCTCCATGTGCACACACTCACAAACACACACACACACTTATTTCTACATGCACAGATTGCACATGCAAACACACCAATTTGCGAACACACAAAAACACACCCACATGCTCAGACACACTCACAAACATGCTCTCACACACACACACAGTCACATGCATCAGTAAGGAAAGATGAGGAGAGAGGTGATGAGACAGGTAGGAAAGATGTGGACAAAAAAAGAATGTAGTGGGAAAGATCCCCTCCAGGAATGGCGGGAGTAAAAGAGAGGGAGCGAGCAGAGAGAGGGATCGATTTCTGCCTAGCAAAACAGACAGTTCTCCATCTCTCTATCGCTCACACTGAGCCACTACCTCATTCTGCAAGAACAGACTATTTCTCTTCCAAACTTCAGTGGTGACAAGAACATGAGATGGAGACATTGAGTGTCACATCCAACCACACACACACACGCACACCCTAAGCCGCACACACACCAGCACACAAATGCACACCAACACTTGGACAACGCCCACCTACACCGACACACATGTGCACACAAACATACACAAACTACACATACATGCACACATACGCAACACAGTTATGCGCGTGCTCACATGCACACACTCATGCACACACACACACACATGGTTCAGTCTTCATCGGTTCACAATAATGGTCATTGCACCCATGAGGACTAATGATTCATTCTTTATCAGTCAGCACAAAGGACTCATTTCTAAGATGGAATATACATGTATATGTGTGTCCATCTGTGTCGCACTGACACTAATCTATCAGTCTTTTCCATCTCGCTCTCTTGGGCCCTGCCCGCTTTTTATTAAAGAAGGCTTGGAATACAATTACATATTCATCTCTTCCTCCGTATTCCTCTCCTCCCTTTCTCCACTCTGCCTCTTTCTCTCTGTTTCAGGTAGTGTGCTCAGATGTGAGGTGATTTTATTTTTCTCTGTTATGCTCTGTTGTTGGGTGTTCTTTATTATTTAACCATAAGGCCACGGTATGTAAGACTGTAAGCTCATACTGCAAAGTACTTGGCAATCTGCCTGTATCAATTCTACTTGTAGTTTTTCTCAATTGCTTACACACAGAAACTGGTATTGTGGACATGATTAAAACCTATGTATCAATAGAAAACACTTTCTCGTTAGCTAGAAGCACATTTCACATGTTTTCAAACATTAAATACCGTTCTCCTCATTAAGAGCAATCTTCATAATGTTCGCGCTGAAAGCACTGCAATTCAAAATTCTGAACTTAACCTAGTGTAAACAGCACAAAGCCGGAGCGATGGACACAAGGAATATGGTCTGATGAGTCATCTTTCACTCTTTTTTACTATCTGGATGGATTTACGTTTTGAGGAAGCCCAACGAAGGCTTCAACCCACAGTGTCTGTTACCAACAGCTAAACATTGAGGTGAGTCTGTAATGGCATGCGGAGCCATCTCATGGGAGTCATTGGGTCCGATGATTGCTCTGCATGGTCGTATAATGGCCAAGAAATGAAGCCATTTTACAAGACCGAGTGCATCCTACAAGCCTGGTAGGCCAAATAAGACCTCTACAGTTTATAACTGAAGAATTCTCACCATAATGAAGAAAAAACCCCCAAACACTTGTCCAACAGATAATAAACGCTCTTCAGAAGGCATGTGTGGATGTTGCAGTGACTACTGTCCACAGAACACTTCACAAACAGAACAACAGAGGCTACGCTGCAAGATGTAAACAACTAGTTTGCCACATAAACAGGATGGCCAGATTACAGGTTGGTAAGAAGTACCTAATAGAGCCTGCATAGTTCTGGAAAAAGAATTGTGGATAGATGAGACTAAGATTGTCTTGTATCAGAGTGATGGCAAGAGCAAAGTATGGAAGCCAAAAGAATGGTGCAGGCCTGGCAGATCCATTACCGGAGAAGATACTCAGCACCTGGTGATGTCTATGGGTCCCAGAATTCAAGCAGTTATTGCATGCAAAGTAGTAAACTACTTTCATTTACATAACATGAATATGTCCCAATCATTATGGTGCCCTGGGGGGGGGGGGGGGTGTATATATCCCTGCATCCATGGACTCCTATTGTTTCCTGTCTTAAAGTCTTTTTGCATTTTTGAATTTTTTCAGAATTTAGAATTTTTTTATTTGTCTTTTAAAGTTTGAGTCTGGTCTCGCAATATGGCACGTGTCTCATTGAACAAGTCAGGTTTGAGGACGTAACATATTTGGGGGTTCGTCTGGGATGCTGTGTGTAACAACGACTGTGTTTTACTTTGTTTTATCCAATCCATGATTTTTTTGCTAACCATTTTCAAGGATTGTTTGTGTCATCCATGATCTGGGTTGTGTTCACTTTCCTTTGAAGGCTTGCTTGGTCCCGTCCATGATATGGACTTGGTTTGTACGTTTGCCATTTAAAGTTTTACTGGCTTGTAACACTTGTTTGCATAGTAGTTGTGTGCGCTAATTGGTTAGTAATAGTAGCTGGTCTGATTTGTGCTTGACTGGAGGTGTGATGGTGTTGCACCTGCTTTGTATAAATGTGTTACTTCTGTTTTTCTGTTGGAATATTCACTATTCACTAATTTAGAGTGGGGGTATTCCACACGCCTCTGCTTTGCTTGCTCTCTTCTGTTTCTATCTCTCCTATCTATTCTATATCTTTCTATCTATCTCTGATTGGTGTGCCTATTTAAGGCGTCTGGATGCCTGGGAGAAGGGGACAGCAACCCCACCTGAATAGTTATTTTCTGTTCAGGTTTATTTCGTTTCTTTTTGAGGAAGGGGATCCGGTAGTCCAGTTTTCGTGGCTTTGTTTTTTTTGTTCTTATTTTCCTCTGTGGTTAATTTAAGGTAAGCCTTGTGAATCTGTACTTTAAGCATATGTGAATTGTTTGATTACAAATCAAAAATTGTGCCCAGAGTCCAAAGCCAAATCAAGAAAAAATTACTTTGTCCCAAACAATATGGAGCACACTGTATACACACACACACACACACACACACACACACACACACACATATATATATATATATGTATATATATATATATATATATCCGCTGTCAGAGTGTAAATGAGTTCCCTTGTTCCACAATGCTCCCAATCTTTGGAGTATTGGCACTGTCAACAATTCCAAAGGGGCATATCAATCTCAATATAGCGTTTTGGTTGAATGATTGGATGACACATATCGGCTATTGATTGGTGTGGCTGATCACTGACTGCAGAGTGGTGTGGCCTCCCAGCGGCAGGAGATTTCAGCCTGAAGCAAGGCTTACTGGTGACATGCAACCTGAGTTACTGATTTTCAATCGCCCTGTAATGACCACTGATGAGATTTTAGGGGCATTCCAATCATTGCGCTTTATGTGTGTGCTTGTACCGGAGTGTGTGTCCGTGTGCGTGAGTCCGTGTGCAAGTGTGTGTGCCTGCGTATGTCTACATGTGTGTGTGTGTCAATGTACGTACCTGCATGTAAATGGTTGGGTGTGTGTGTGTATGTGTGTGTGTGTGCTTACTTGTCCTTATGAATGCTTAGCAATTGTCCTTCCAAAGTCTTATTGTATGGTTGTATTTTTCCGGCATATTCTGTATTTGAGCGTCATTGTGTTTTTGTTTACCTGTGGCGCATTTCAATCGTGGTTCACTTTTTAAAATAAATAAATTCCTCCCTCTGTCAGACAGAGGGCAGTGTCTGACCTCGCTCTCCTCTCCTGGGAGACTTCTGTCATTCCTGATCAACCTGTCACATTCCCCCTGTGTTTCCCCTTTTCTTTGTCCTTTCCTCCCCTCCTTCTCTAACCCCATTCTCCCCTCTCTATTCTCCCAATCCTCTGCTCTTTTCCATCTCTCACCGACTCACAGGCTGCCCCCCAGTGCTTCTCTTCATTTCCGTCCATCCCCTCCCTCCCATTCTGTGTTTATGACTCAACGTGTTTTATACACAAAGAATCACCAGGAAAAACTTTTAAAATGTGGCAGTTGGGGGTTTTAAAATGGAGGTGTCCCTTACAGAAAACAGAAAGAGACAGAGAGAGTCAGGAGAGACAGAATGAAAATATTTGTGGCCTCAGCACGCTGTTGTTCTGGAGAAGGAGGGAGAGTAAGAGGCAGAGTGAGACATGAAGGATTTTTCTTAAATTATTGGAAGCGATTATCGGGTGACTTATGGTTTGTCGCTGTCAGGGCTTTAACGATAAATTGTGGCGACCAAGAATTGCACTTTCTCCCTTTCCCTCTGTCTATCTATCTCCCCACCCCTTAGCCTCTCTCCCTCCCTTAGCCTCTCTCTCTCTCTCTGCTTCTCTTTCTGTATTGTAATCAGGTCTCTGTGGTCACAGATTTAATTCATGCCACTACTGTCAAAATAAATGTCTCCGTGTCAGTTCTTTAAAGAATAACAGTCTGTATGTCTGTCAGATTGCCTCTTTTCCTGTCTGTTGAGAGCTGTCTGTCTGTCAGTTTTTCTAACCCAGAGAACGTACTGACCTTGTTGGAGGGCAAACACACACTGACTATTCACTGAATGCACGCAACACCACCAATTAATCCTCAAGGAAAAGTGTTATTCAATTAAAACACAAACGCGCACACACACACACACACGCACACACATGCGCACACAAATCACACTGGATTAATCTGACACTGCAAGCAATGAAAGTGACCCCTGGACTTTATTCAAAACGAAACTATTGCGTCAGTCATTGGAAGGGAAAACATTTTTTTACCATCATTAAACAGCACTTTTACATTACTGTTATTTCGCAGTTTTCATTGAATTTTGATGAAAGTTGCACCATGTGTTTTGCATTCCAGGTTAGTTAATAGGTTCTCTGGGTCAATTAGATTCTTGTAACAAAATAATGTTGAATCTTTCTGTTACTATGGGTACCTGTCAGAGGTGAAGAACCTTACTGTCATTTTGATTTGTATTTTAAATAAAAATTCCTCTTTAGCACAGCATTCCTATGTTCTCATGTTATTATAATCTTATTACTGAAGGCAGAGGAATTTTGAAGTGGTGAACTTAATGGGGTGACATTGACCTTCTGTGTATTGATGACTTGTTACCTTTTTGAAAATGACATGGTGAAGCTGAATAACAACATTGTTGTTTCTCAGTACAATATGCCCTGGACAAATCCGCAGCTGGGCTTTTTCGTTCAGGCCATCTGGCAACCGCACACGGTTTAACTGGGGGCATATTCAAGAGCATCGAAATGTTATGCGCGCGTTTCGAAAGAGAAACGAGACTGAAGGACACACCCAAAAGCACGACGTTGCAGGTACTGTATGACAAACGAGCAGGCGGGTGTGTACAGCATTCATATCGTGCTCAGCCACATGCTGTTTTGTTTGCTGCTTTCAATATGCAGCACCATTGCCAAACCTAGCAGTGCTAAAATCCCGCCCCCAACAGCAGACCCACAAAACACCTCCCAAAGAGTGTTGCGAAGCATAACAAACTGTCCAGAGTGAACTTCCTGGTCAGTGGACATTCACAAGATGGAACGAAACGCTCTGCCTATTTAAGAAGGCCTGGTTAATTGAATGCTTCTCTTGTCTCCCCTCCCTCCCCTGGCAGATGACATCACATGCAGCCAAACTGTAAACCAATTGGTCCACAACACACACGCATCAAAATATCAGGCGCTTTTATCTGTGATAATAAACGCAATACAATTATGTTTTTCCGCGACGATCACAAATACTTAACTGCACCAGCGTTGTGTTTGATTTGTTGTCTGTTTCTTGCAAAACACTATAATTGTATTCGGGGCTCCTGCTAATTAACGCCAAACTTTATCACATGAAATTTCTAAATCAGCTATTTGCCATCAGACAAAAAGGTATAAAAGAGGGCTGAATTATTCATTCGGGGGCATGGGCGGGGTGTGGGCCAGTGGAACACACATGCCCCGCAAGGCCTGGCCCATGAATTATTCATGAGGTCTGATTAAACCCCCGATTATTAACCCCCGCCACGCAGGTAATAAAAATACACCCTCTGTTTCCATTTCCCATGGACTCAGTTTCCCTTCCAGTTTATCCATGCCTTACACTTCAATGGATTAATAGTTACATTAATAAATCAAAAGTAAATAAATGCACGTATTTATACATACATGCATACTGTACTTGTAAATGGACATATGCATGCATGCATACATACATACATACCTTAAAAAAATAAGCGTAAGAATGTTTGATGAGAACAGGTTGTCCAGCCAATACCCTTCTAAGGCCCACAATTCATTTTTGTCCACTGTTCTCCTATGCCATATTCTACTGTGCAGAAACCTACGCCACAAGGGACATTCGATAAAAATAAAATAAAAAACATTTTTGAAAAATATTTTCACTGCAACATGTTTTGATCATCCACTTGTATTATGTCAAAAAATGTAAATGCTTAAACGTTTTTTTCTGCTGCATCTCAGGAGGGCATATGCTTGTTATTTTAGCATGTCTACCGCTATGTCAAGCCAAGTCTCGCCAATCTGAATGGTCTCACCCCAATGCGAAAGAGAGAAATAAACAAATAAAGTTTCATTCTGTTACATTCCACCATGTTTTCCACACACGCACACACGCACACATACTTCCAGTCGTGATGTGCCCAGCTTAGTTTTACAGAAGCTAGAGTTCTTCTGTTGCCTTGGTACTTTCTGAAAATATTGAGCGCCCAAGGACCTTCTGATCTGACTGAGAGAAATACTGTGTGTGTGAGTGTGAGTGTTAGTGTGAGTGTGTGCGTGTGAGGGTGTTACACTGTGTGAGAAAGATAGAAAGACTGTATTTCTGTGAGTGTGTGTGTGTGTGTGTGTGAGGGTGAGAGACTGTGTGAGAAAGACAGTATTTCTGTGGGTATTTCTGTGTATGTGTGTGTGTGCGCACGTGTCTGTGTGTGTGTGTGTGTGTAATTGCTGTGACGGGAAAAGATGTTGAGGATTCGTTAGTGCATAGCCTGATCGCTTCAATACATCAGGGAAGCCCAAAGAGGGAAAGAGGTAGACGGAGAGAGAGAATGAGAGAGAGAAAGAAATAAATGGGGGGGGGGGTCTGAATGCAGAGAAGGGAAACCAGAGAGGAAGGCATTTCTGAAAGAATGTAAAATATGAAAAGACGGGGGGGGGGGAGGGGGGGAGCTGAGGGTGGGTTGCTCAGAACAGGATGATGAACAGCCCTCATATTGATCAATACCCTTTATACACTGACATCACTAGTCACCAAATAGCACACTGACTGGAACACTGTAACTCTGATACACACCCACATACAAAACTGGCAGAATTCACAGACTGAAACACAATTCACTGACAGACAAACAATGAATTCTGTAGTAATTTTTTGACTGGAACACTGCCCAACAGTATTTCACTGAATGATACACCAATTCATTGACGACAGTGACTTGCTGGCTGACACACTGCTTGATATAGTATTTTGTTGAATTCCCTCTATCTCTGACTGACTGTAATTGTGACTGTACCGCCAACTGACTCAGTGGTCCATTTAGTAGCACTCTGATTCACTGACCAGCATGTTTCGGAAGACTGCCGCAGAATCATATTTCAGCCATTACAAATTCCAGCGGGTTTTAGCAGTTAGATCACTCCTCCCTGCTCGTAACCTTCAAAGCCATGCCAAGAGCGGCACTTTTATCCATCTTTTACTGAGGCGAAAAGAAACGCACAACAGAGGGATTGAGGGAGATGGAGAAAAAGAGAGAGAGAGATGTGAATTTGAAAGAGAGAAAAACTAAGAAATGATTGAAAAGTGCAATAGCGGCAGAGAAAATCAAAGATGGTGAGAGAGAGATAGAGAGACAGACCAGACAGAGAGTGAGAGAGGGGGAAAGAAAGAGAGAGGTGAAGGAAGAGAGAGGTGGAGGAAGAGAGAGAGACAGACCAGACAGAGTGAGAGAGAGAGAGGAGAAAGAGAGAGAGGTGGAGGAAGAGAGAGAGACAGACACACAATGGTAGCGGGAGAGTGATAGTTGGTACAAACTGTGACCTTTACAACGAGCAGAGAGGCCTGACGGCAAGACTCAAGGTGACAAAGAGAGAGGGAGGACTGAGGGACAGAGTGTCAGAGAAAGAGAGGGAGAGGGAGAGAGTGTTATGGAGAGTGAGAGGTGTGTGTGCTTGTGTGTGTGTGTGGGTGTGAGTCAGTGTGGAAAAACTTTCACTGTCCCCTGTGTCAAATGATGAGACTGCAAGCATATTGTTGTGTGAACAGAATCCATCTTTCCAGTTTAGCTTTAGAACTGGGAGAAATTGTTTAATATATAGCACATCAAAATGTGATGCAAAGGATGAGAATGGAAAGAATAGACTGAAAAAAATGGCAAAGAGGGAAGGAGAGAAAGAGTGATAAATGGAGATGAGGGAGAGAGAGAGAGTTATCACAGTAATCAGCGTTATGGTATTTACTGTTGATTCAACCGTGTTGATATTTATTGATGTGCGTTTTGATTAATGCATTCCCTTTTCCCAGTAAAACACACTGAATTTGAATGTGAGAGACCGAGAAACAAAGAGAAGACTGAAAAGCAGAATTATAGAGACAGAGCAAAACAAAGATGGAGAGGGAAAGAGGTAGAGAGACAGGGAGGGAGAGAAAGAGGGAGGGAGATAGAGAGAGAGAGAGAGAGAGAGAGAGAAGGCATGTCCATTTGAAGCCTCTGGTGAGGGCATTTTAAGACAGAGTCACTGGGGTTTCTGTCAGCCCTGTCAGCTTTAAACAAACACCCCCCACCCTGGATCTCACATGGCGATCTCTCTCTAAGCCGAGGCTCCTGACCGGTCTGCTCCACTGCCGTTCCCTCCACAGAATCAGAGGGGAGGACGGCAGGAATACTAAGAAACCCGGCATAGATTTTCTGGGGGGTGTGTGGAGGGGGGGCTGGGGGGCGTGGGGCTGCTCAAATCAAACTCTCTGCCTTTCTCTTGCCCTCTGTTTTTTTAAACTTCTCATTCCCCTCAACTGTTCTCTGTAGGGACCCTCTGTTTGTCAGCTAGGCAGCAGAGCGTCTCCCCCCCTCCCCCCCTCTTTCTCTCTGTCTTATTCCCTCGCTCTCTCTCTCTATGTCTAAGTTCAGTTCTTCATTGGCACGCTATACCGTGCTGTTGTGAAGCACTGCCAAAGGAAATAATTCATTCAAACAAAAAAAATGACAAAGATATTAGCGATGGCAAATGACAGGACAATCAGATTGACAACCTACTGTAAGCTTGTTTAAAAGTTTCATTTTGTTAAGGGATATGTAGTGTGCCTCAGGCTGTGGCATCCTAGTGTGTCTATCTGTCCTTCCCTTCTGAAACCAAAATGTTTTTTTGGTTAATTATTTTTTATCTCTTTTTTGATAACAACTGTCAATAGGATCTGTTTAAATTCTGGAACTTCCTTTGTATTTGTCAAGCAAACTGCATGTCCCATTTAGTGTAGTTGTACTAAATGTGTTCTTTGCAGCCTTTCACCTACGATGCATTCATGGTGGTCCTAAAACTCCCTGATGTGTTGATTCTCAGATCGACCTGGTATAGTTTTGCGTGTTTAAGGCTGTGCTGTGGTGTCTGTATTTTGACATCTGGCCTTTGTTTTGAAGATCATTATTTTTGTCTATTTACAGCCAGGGCCATGGACTGACAATATTGCTCTAGCAGATGGTTTCGCAGTGAAGTGTTCAGTGTGTTAATTCAACTGTAACATTTTACTGTGTCCTGTTAGCCCATGTACTGTAAGAGACAAAAGAACTGTATTACCCTATATATACATATACACCGATCAGCCACAACATTAAAACCACCTGCCTAATATTGTGTAGGTCCCCCTTGTGCCACCAAAACAGCTCTGACCCATCAAGAGTTTTTAAAATCATGTGGAAATAATTCACCCTCTAACAATATTTTAGCCTTTTATTGCCCTGTAGCAACTAATAATGTAATAAACTACCAATAATGTAATAACTCCCAATAATGTAATCCATTTCAAATTTTTTATGTAATAAAAACCAATAATGTAATAAGTAGTAGTAGAAGTAGTGTACTTTATTGATCCCCAGGGGGACTTTGCACTGTTGCAGCATCAAAGACAACAAAGTAACACAATCAGATACAAATATACAGTAGATACAAATATATATAGAATAATATATATATACCAGAGGACACCTTCAGAGGTGGAGTCCATGCCTCGACGGGTCAAAGCTGTTTTGGTGGCACGAGGGGGACCTACACAATATTAGGTAGGTGGTTTTAATGTTGTGGCTGATCGGTGTATATACGTATTCATATGTGAGTATGCGTGTGCGTGTCTGAGGTTAAAAATGTAAACTAATCTTTCCCTGCACTAGATGTGCTGTGATGTAAAGGTTCCAAATAAAGCCATTTAAAACTAATTAAAAACAGAAAGGGGGAATGTGGAAGGGAGAAAAGGAGAGGGGGAGAGAGGAAAGGGATGGGGTTGGGAAAAAAGGACACGTGGATGTGTGTGCACTGCTGGGCTGCAAGGGAATGAGAGGAATGGGAAAATTAATTGGCTCAAAGAGACAATCCGAATGAGACAGTCAATGAGTGTGTAGAATTCCAATGAGAGAAAGAGAGAGAGAGCGAGCTGGGTGGTTGGTTGGTTGACAGCAATTCATTGATAGTGCACAGACTTGCTTAGCCTGTGTTTTGACTGTTTTTCACACTTATACATATGTACCGGTATATTTCAGATACTTTTGATATAATGAAATATGCATTTATTCCAAAATATTGATGGATGGTTGTACAGAGATGAAATGCAGCATATGCATTCATTTGAACCAATTGCTGATCTCAAACTGACTGAGAAGTTGTGACCCCCAGTGATATACGCACGTGCAAAAATGTATACTTCTGGCCAAATGGCACGGTTATCCTTAAGGACATTATGATTAGAAAAATCTGCCTCTTTTGGTGAGAAAGTCGTCGGAAATACCGGTGTCAGCGGAAAAGCGGGGGTAAGAAACGAGAAAGATGATAAAAACGTAAACAAAAGAATTCGAGCCAATTACTTGAACAAATGTGGAAGGATTTGTTTGCGCATCATGCGCCGGATGCTAACGAGCCTGACCGAGCTCGTTAATAATGCACTGGGGGCTGTCTGGGGCCAGGGACACCGTCGCATAATAGAACCATTTAAATTCTCACCAATTCTGCTATGCCAGTAACAACACACACTGACAAACGGAAACAGTGCAGTTCTTGCCCACGCGGTGGGCTACAAGACGCACACATGTACAAACAGCTTTTCTCATGCGCATGCTGATTTTTCTCACCAACGGTTCAGAATCAGAGCATACTCACTTTCGAAAGTCAGGAGAAACAGTATTTTATGAAGGAAAATAATGCTTATTTTTGCCCCTTTGTCAAGCTTCTCATTACTCTGGTTCGATATACCCACAGACTGAATTTTTGTGTTTTTATTAACTTTTTAAATAACACTATTTGAGGAGTACATTTTCATATGAAGTAAACTGGAATGGGTTGGATATAAATACACAGTAAAATGTTCAGTGTTAAATTGCAAAGTACACAGTAATATGAGTCCAATAGGGACGGTGTACTTTGCCAGTTAACACTGAACATTTTGCTGTGTATTTATATTTAACCCATTCCAGTTTACTTCATATGAAAATGTACTCCTCAAATAGTGTTATTTAAAAAGTTAATAAAAACACAAACACTGGGCATTTTACTGTGTACCACTTCAGTCTCGCAGTACACTGGACATTGCATTCTCTCTAGAACCGGGTAACAGAACTGTGCACCTGTTCTCTCCACACCCCTCTGTCCTGCATGTTATAAACCATTACATCTATAACGAGGGTTCACGACACGGACACACAAATTGGACACCCGCGAGAAGCAGGCAACCTCTGATTCAGGCAGCTCTAATCAGCGCGATAAACGTTCCAAATCACGCGCCACTTTCTGTCCCCGCATTCTGTCCAAAAGTGACGCGAGGTGGAAGATTCTTTGCCTTTACCTCCTGCCAAATCCGGTCCGGCAGACGTCTGTGGATGTGTACAGTAAATTTAACTGCTCGGTGTAATTCTAAGAAAATTGGATTCTCTATTAGTATGCTCAAGATGGAAGCACTGATCAATAAACATACGGCGGCAGCTTTCTTTTCAATAAATAATCAAGGAATGATGCATGTATTTCGCACCTGTAAGAATATCATTCCACCATCTAAATTGGTTACACTTTAAATAAGCAATTTTCTAATCCATCATGACTTTCAGGGGAAAGAACATTACAGTAACGTGAATTTAAAAAACAATTAAAAAACTATTTACATGATTAACATTTGAGATTTAACATTAACATGGAAATAAGAAATATACACCAATGGAAGGTGGAAGGAGACAATGGACGAGTACGATAACTATTAGCCTAAGTTTTCTGAGGGAGAATTATGACAGACAGTACTAATAGGAGACTTGAGCTGGAGTCTACGAATGACATTATTATAGGCTATGCTTTGCGGACCCTATTAAATAGGATGACTCGGGCCGTCAAAGATTTTTTCGTATCGTGCCGTCCATTCACAAAACGAGGTTCAGGTGGAATTATGTGCTGAAGGCCGCGACAGCAGTGCAGTGAGACCAGAACCGCTTGTTCCCGTTACCTGTGGGTTTCAAATTACAGCGCTCGCTGTCTGCATGTCAATGCGAGTGGAACGATTACTTAACAGGGGTAAACGCGCTGGTCCGTAGCCGAGAAGAGCCGATGGCCGTCTTACTTCGGGCTTTCGACGCGCTCCCTCTCACCTCATGCACCTCAGCTGCGCGAGTTCGGCTGTCGGGACAAGGAACCTGCGAAACTAAATGAGGGGAGGTGTAAAACGAGGCGGCCCCCGGAGTCCAATCTCCCTCTCCGTCAGGCGGCGGCTAGCCCGCGCGGGGCACCGGGCTAAAAATGAGGATTCGGACGGCTAAGCAGCGGCCGTTAGCGGTTCAACTGTGGAGTCTGGAGGACTGCCGCCCTGATGAAGCTGCAGTGCAGTATAACGGAACTGCCTCGATTCCCAGGCCAGTTTGATTCCCAGCCGTTATACTTTTAAGCAAGGCACTAAACCTAACATGCTTCAGTAAATATCCAGCTGTAGACATGGATAGTATGCGATAAAATAAGAGCATTTATTTGGATGAGAGTGCCTGCGGAAGGCCTGTAATAAGAGGGCTTATTTGTTCTCCATTTTCAATGAAAGACAGACTTAGGGCGGCCCAACAGCTCAGCAGCCCAGCCGCCCAACAGCTCAGCAGCCCAGCCGCCCAACAGCTCTGCAACCCAGCCGCCCAACAGCTCAGCAGCCCAGCAGCCCAGAAGCTTGGAAGCTCAGAAGCCCAGCAATCCTGCAACCCAGAAGCCCAGCAGCCCTCTCCATGACTGTGCTTTCAGATCAGAGGCAGAAAAAAACACGCGACGGTATCGATTTCTTTAGCAGCAAAATGGCAGCTTTGGTCTTTCCCTGCTTACTGCTGATACCCAGCAGGCCATGGGATGCTTAGAGAGGCAGCCAGATCAGGAGAGAGAGATGAAGGGAGAGAGGGGGAGGGAGAGAACAGTGGAGGAAGGAAGAGAGGAAGGATGAATTATCCCCCTGTGCTTTAGCAGCACATTTTGTTTGTCATGCCAATAAAGCTCTGTTTGAGCTGAATTTATAAAAATACGCAAAGGAGGTAGAGGAAAAAGAGAATATTTCAGCTTAATGGTTTCACTTTTGACAACAACAACAACAAAAGCACTGCAGACCAGGGATACTGAAAGCTGGCCCTTGGGGCCGATAGTACTGCTGGTTTTCAGTCCTCCCCTCTAATCAGCGACTAACTTAGATCAGGAAAGCCAAGTGAGTGGGATCACTGGCCAATCAGTGACATTAAGCAGTCAATTAACTTCCAGGTAGGAAAGAAACAGCAGTACTTCTGAACTCGAAAGCCATATTTCAGCATCCCTGCTATATGCCTTATTATTCACATTATAATGATATTTACATAGGTGTTTTAATAAAGGAAAACCGTGCAAACGTTTGAGTCCTAACTGCGTGAAGTCTAGTAGGGTCTGAGGAGCATCCCCATGTGAACCCGCTTTGCAGATCCGTTCCGCAGAGATGAATCATCGCTTCATCTTCATTTGAGAGAGACTGGGATTGAGGGAGGGCGCCGGGGCCGCGGTCGACACCGAAACGCTGGGGTGAGAGTGGCCTGGAGGGAGGGCGGCAATGGGCCAGCTTGTGGATGCAGAGGGCGGGCGGCGGAGGGATTTTAAAGAGGCCCTCTGCGAGGGGGGGGGGGGAGGTTTGTGCAGTTGAGGTGGGTGAGTAGAAGGCAGAAGGCCTTTCTCTCTTTTTTTCTTATGGGAGATGCTCTCGAGATTGTAGGTAAATGGTCAGCACTCCTTCATTGGTACATAAATGGCGAGTGCTAGATACTCTATAGTTTGAAGATAACTGTCAAGCACTAGATACTCTATAGTTTGTAGATAAACAGCGAACGCTAGGTAGTTCAGGGGTGTCCAATCTTATCCGAAATGGGCCGGTGTAGGTGCAGGTTTTGTTTTAGCCCAGCATTAAGACCTGATTTGTCTTATGGAGTTCTTGATTGAAGAGAGCAATTAGTTAATTAGTTGAATCACGTGTAGCATAAAAATCTGTACCCACACTGACCCTTTTCAGATAAAACTGGACCCCCCTCCCCCATGTTCTAGTTAATAAGTAAATTGTGAGAGCACGACAGCCTGAGTGGCCTGTTCTCATCATTATATACAGTATATTTAGGTTCTCATTTTCAAGATGTCAGAAAACTCTGGAGCTCAAACGTGTGTGTGTGTGCGTGTGTGTGTGTGTGTGCGTGCGTGTGTGTGTGTGTGTGTGCGTGCGTGTGTGTGTGTGTGTGTGTGTGTGTGTGTGTATGTGTGCGTGTGTGTGTGTGTGTGTGTGTGTGCGTGTTCCTGTGTGCATTATGCCCACAGTTTTACCTTGGAAAAAACAAAAAAATACACCATTTAAAACAAGATACCACCCATTCATGATTAGTGCATGCTAAATCCACATGTCAAACAGTGAATTAACATTACACTGCATACATTTTGTCAAAACATGACTTAAGACGCATTTTTTAACAGTACTGGCAGATATATTGGCCAATGGGTGCATGACTACATATCTCTGATTCAAGGGTGTGACTCTACATCAAGTTATATGACTTCACCAGTGTGGATATATTTAAAACATGATCACGACTGTGAGATGCAATATAAGAAGTATTACAATCCCGTCTGTTGACTAGTTTGTGCCAGTTCTGTTCCTTCAGTTTAAACAGTACTATTATACTTGACAATAATGTAGATTATGGAGTACTTATGTGTCTACACAATACTGGTTTAAGATTTTACTCATGAGCTAAACTGAGCTGGATTTTTGCATCTACAATATTTCCTATGAAAAATATTGTAGGATTTGTAACTCAACTTACACTGAGCCTAACCTTTCCACACACACTCTGTCTCTCACAATCATACACACACACATACACATACACATATGGACACGCGTGCGCACACACACACACACATACACTGTCTCTCTAACAGACACATACACTGACATTCATATATATTAGCCAATTGTGCTGTTATCAACATTTCAGCCCTCTCCCCCTGTCCCCCCACATGCCCCCCTCACTGGTGGCTTCAGAACTCATTGCCTGTCTTTGGAGAGCACAGCCCACATCTCACCTTTTTATTCTAACAACAAAATCACCTCCTCCCCTCCAGCAATTTACCCTCTTCTCCCCCTCTAGTCACCTTTCATTTCTCTGAATTTCATTCCTTTATTTTAAAATTCCAGAACGTTCTCTTTCTTCTCGTTCCCAGAGGGCAGAATTTGAGGTGCGTTTGATTTTCAGGCAGTTTATTTTTATCAAGCGTGTCGGGACTTAATGCTGAAAAGTACACTTCTTTTGTAGCCCGCTGTCCCCAGCCCTCTCAGACACTAATTGCAAGTAAAACACGCCCCCCCACCCCGGCCTTCAGTGTTAGGACTGGGGGAGGAGGGGAAGAGAGTTTCTGCTACTGGACCCCATCTTAGGCCCCCTCTCACATCACATGACTGGATCTGAGCGGATGACATGTTTGGGAAGGCGAGGAGAAAACCACGCAACCTCTCTCTGCATCTCTGTTTTCATCACCTGTCACAGGTGCTCTGAGGTTTTCTGTTCCTGTCTGGCTGTGTCTTCTGCTCCACCGCCCCCCTCCCCCCTAAACCACCCCTGTCCTTCCCTCTCCATGTCCTGAGGTGACAGGTTGGGGGGTGTCTTGGGGGGTTGGTAAGAGGAGGGGGGTTTGGTAAACGATTCTACTCTACTTTTCCTTTCTTCTCTGCTTGTCCTGGTATACTGTGCGTGCCAACACCCCCCCCCCCCCCCCCTCCGTCTTTCTGAGGGCTGAGTAATGAAAGGGACAGCTGTCAGTCACACACAAACACACACCCACACAAACACACACACACACACAAACACACACACACGCATACAAATACTCTCTCATGCATTCTCTTTAATGCATTCACGCACATACAAATATACACACACAGGGAAAAATAAAAATAGAGGGAGAGACATATAAAAGTGTTATTGACATGAAACATTGAGTACTGCACATTCACAATCAGTGTTAAACCACAGACTTCTAATTCTATGGACGCTAGCCTCATGGAATTGGGTCCGCAAAGCTCTGGTGAAGGGTGCAACATTAGGTCGCGTGGGCACAAGGGCGCAAAGGCTGAAATAAATAAGTCCAAGATGGCCGCCGCACCGCTTCATACATCCGTGCCATTTTAAATGTCGCGACACCTTCTGCGTCCTCTACAAACCAGGAAATGGCGAACGCGGAAAAACAGACAGAATGAAATGGAGGGAAGAGTCCTTCAGAAGAAAACAAAAAGAGGAGTGCTTCGCCTCTGGGCCCTTTACCCCCCGGCCCGCCTGTACGGCATTACGGCAGCCCCGATTGGACACCCCGGCCCGGTTTGATCGCCAGGGGAACCGGCGGCACGCGCACGCGCCAGACCGCTGATGAAGACGAATGTGGCGATGCCGCGCGGCGGAATTGCTTTTCGGGGAGCGTGCGCTCGGCGCCGTTCGGGGAGGCGGAATTCGGGAGGGGTGATTTATCGTTTTTCGTGCCACCCCCACCCTTGGCGGATGACTGCAACTGCACCCCCCCTCCCAGCTCTTTAATTACATCAAGTGTGTTTATTATAATAGTTATACTAAACACAATGCATCATTGCGACTTGGCTTGGTGTGAGGGTGGGGGGAGTATGGAAACATCACTTGCCGGTAAGAACTATCTCCATGAGTAACTGCAGAGAGAGGAAGAGGAGAGGATCTACTGTTTTAGTACATAGGTCAGAGGCAGATAAGCCTGAATTGTTGGTGGTCCACATTCTTTACCCTAATGCTTCTCAATGAACCACAAGTGCTCAAGTATACATGTATATATATATATATATATATATATATATATACTTTGACCAGCTGCTGAAATCTGTATGCTTATAGAAAACCGGTAATGCAGTGATAAATGCTGACGCTAACGTGAAAGAAATATGTCAAGAGGAATGACGCCTCTTATCCGCAATTTGTTGTGAGACCTTCCCGCTCTGCAGGGCCGCTCCACTCCTTGACCTCCACTCGCTTTACTGTCCCTCGCCAAAGCCCCTCCTCTCTGTCACGACTTTTCTCTACTCAGGCCCCCCAGTGCAGGGATGATCCCCCCCTTACCCGCTCAACACTCAGGACAGCACAGCCACTGTCAATCATCTGCCCAAGACGCACCTGCATCTCCGCTCACCGAATATTAAGCATTTATCACGGCTTTACTACCCCCGCCTATGCTACGTCTAAAACTATATCCTCATGCCCAATTGCTATTTGAAACGCTGCATTTGCATAGTATGTGCATCCGTCTTACGCCGTCTTGCTGTGGCGCTTAAATTTACGTTGAAGGTTTGCGGATTTGCTACAGTATTTCTAAGTAAGTTATCTATCAATTGGTACTATTGGTTGTTATAGGCATTAGTGACTTAACTTTCGCTCTTTGTGGCCTAAACCTTTTTTGTGTGCGCTTATGTAAGTCTCTCTGGATAAGTGCAGCTGAAAAATTCCTAAATGTAAATACATTTAAAGTTAAATTCAAGTGAACACTTTCCATTATAGTGTCTTGTTTATTTGTTGGCGTTGTTTTTGGTGGATGTAGGCTGCCCAGCCCTGAGAAGCTTTATACTGGTTGCTTGAGGCACACCCAGTTATTTAATTAGCACACCAAATTATCGAAGCCCCCCCGCCCCCCAAACAAAATTGCCAATTACAGCACACCAGCAGACAGGTAGCCTAGGAACTAGTCCACGATCGCATTCCCACCTGGTTCACAATCACAATGACTGAAACCTTGGCACCGCTAATGCTGCCCAACACTGTGTATGTGATTTTCCAACAACTCCATGCAGCTTAAAACGCTACAGTGTGTTTCAGAACTCGAGCCAACTCTGAGCCAATATATAGGAGCCTGTTCGATGCGCCTTTAAAATTAGAGCAGTGGTTTCCAACCCTGTTTCTGGAGATCTACCATCCTGTAGGTTTTTACTCCAACGCTAACAAAGCACACCTTATTCAACAGCCAGAGATCTCATTGAACTGCTATTTTGTGTGCCAAATTAGGGTTTAAATGAAAACCAACAGGATGGTAGACCTCCATGAACAGCACTGGGAACCACTGCATTAGAACCTGCGTTTATAGAAGCAGATTTATGCACCTCTGTAGTTTCCCCCCATAGGAGAGAGGGGTGTTTTTGGCAAAAGAATGAAGGACCAAAGAAAACAAGACAAGACAGGGGGAAGGGAGATGACAGAGAAGGATATGAAGGAGAGATGTGAAGGGGAGAGGAAAATGGCACCAGAGAAGGAAGAGAGAGAGTTGCTGCAGGGGAGAGAGAGTGATGAAGAAGAAAAAAAGAAAGCCAAATAAAAGCAGGAGTCCACTTTACCTTTTCGCTTGTCTTTACCTGCCCCAAATACCTCTTCATCAGGGATAAACATAAGGCCTCAGGAGATAAGGAGAAACAGCAGGCCTGACAGATCAGCGTGTTCATCATGTCAGATAAAACCAAACTGGATTACCCTTCAAATATCCTGTTTTGTAAGTGAATGTTGTTTTGGGTGAGGATGATTGGTGCTGTGAGAAATATTCCTTTTTCTTTAATTTTTTGAGCAATTTTGTTTTGTCAAATGCTTTTCTGAGACATTTAAAATGAATTGTAATACCAAGCCACTCCTATAAATGCACGCAGGTGTTCTAAATGGCATTATGTCAGGTGGCCAATCACATAACTGGCCTCACTAAGCAAAGGTTTGACTGATTAACCTATGTCATAGGGGTGGTTTGACACTGCTGTCACTCAAGCTGGGTCCATGCATTGTCATGTGATCTACAACCACCATTAGTGAGCAGGGCCAAGAAGATGCAGAGTCTTATGGCATCTCTGAAATATGCTTTTACGTGTGTACTTGTTCATTCTAATGGAGTCTGTGATGACATCTGGAACTGCTGGAAGCTTTGAGAGTTTTCATAAAAATATGAATTTATATTTCACAGATAACACCTTTCTTTAGTGGTTCAATTCCTTGCTTCTTCTCTGCTTACAGTGGGTGGTGTCTGCATTTAAAAACTACCGCAGCAATGGAAAATTTCTCAGCAAAAGTTACACCAAGACATGTTTAAGATTCAAGCTATGTCTTTGCTCAGAGAAAAATTGGTAGCTGTCCTACCCACAGCGTTTTATCACTGCCTAATGTCCTTGCCTTTGCTGAAATATTGTCAGATTAAAATATTCATAGAGCTGATTAACACACAATAAAATATTGTAGATAGGTGTTGGATGGATTATTGTGTTTTATTATGTGTCTGTTTATTATTTTCAATTATTTTTTCTGCTGGGTCTTAAGGAACTGAAAACATACCTATTAGAAAATCCTGTGTGCACTGCTACCTCCTGCTGGTTTGTTTCTGCACTGTTGAGTCAAGTGCTTCTCGTTGATGACCCGTTTTTTTGTGAAATAATGGTCTGTACTGTCACTGTGGGTACTAAAGCAAAACATTGTTTTATCACTCAGTTTACAAGTAAAGAAACAAAAAATATATGTAGCTTAAAATTCTGTTGGATACAAAGCACGAGCAGAGCTTTAATGGTGTCGTAGATCATCCTTCATGGATTCCAGTCCTTGTTAATATTTGTGGAGGCTGTTCTTTCAAACCTCATCCAGTAAAGGGGAAAGATTTTCAACCTTAGAGAGATTCAGAAGAGACAGTTCACTCACTTTCTGGAGTTTAAAAAAATGTATTATTTCAGTTTTAATGTTTGTGCTTCGGAGGATATTTATATACTTTTTTTAGAAACAACCTGCCAACTTTACAATGATGGGTATCAGGGCATTCGGGGGGGTCTGTGGTCTAAAACAAAAGAATACAGTTTAAGTAATTCCAAACAGCTTGTGCAATAATGTTATGCCTCCATGGGCTGTACATACATAATTAACAGATTAGCTTTATAGTGTTTCCCACAATTATTATCATATCAAACATATATATATTCCTTTTTATGATGCCAGTACTTACTGCTGTAGAAAGTTGTGCCTCAATTTCCTTGAGCATAGGTTGCATGGCCGTAGGAAATAGTTACAACTGAAAATAAGGTTAAACACTTTTTTGAAGAATAATCAGGCTATAGGCTATGCACATGTACAACCTCTTGAGGCACGATGCATAAAAAGCTGCTTTTGAATTACTTCAAGTGTATTATCTCGCTTAAGACCAAGAACCCCCAAATGCCCAGAAATCCACCATTGTACAGCTGGCAGGTCGTCAGAACCCATGTATCTTAAATATATTTCATTGCGTACAAAAACTAAAAATATTTCTCATTGCGTGTTTTTTCAACATTTTGTGTATCACAAAAACAATAATAATAATAGCTTTCAAGTACTGCATCTAATGTCACTGAGGATTGTGTGTAAGGACTGTGCAGGCCGTACAGGAGCAGTGTAAATACAGGCTGCAGGGCACTCACCACGGTGACACACCCCATTATCCAAGGGGGGATTAGGCTTAATTGCTGTGTCTGACTTATTAGATAAATTACAGGTAACAGCCTGAAACCAGCCACACACATCCATTTAATTCACCTCAAAGTCAGTCGCAGAAGCACAGGCTCCAGGGCTCTGTCGAAGTGGCCCATTACTGTAAGGAGAGGTGCCTCTTTTTTTTCTTTTTTGTCTCCGGTTAATTAAATGTAGTGCAGCTCCCCATATTTGCAAAGGTAGAGTTCTCTGCCATTGCCTCTGCCCATTTGACTGTAATTGGCTTCAGCTTGTGCGAGTATTGTCACGGTGTGAGGGGGAGGGCCGAAAGGTTAGGTGGCCAAGGAGGAGGAGGAGGAGGTGAAGGAGCTCCTGGGAGAGTGAGGGGTGTGAAATGAGCAGAGAGAGAGAGAGAAAAATAGAGAGAAAATGAGAAAGAAAAGGGGGGAGTGTGCAAGTGTAAAGATGGGAGAGTGGATAAAATAGGGGACATTAAAGTGTGCAGATGGATTTCATGTACAATGGACAACGCATAGAGTGAATATTGTGGACAGGAAGGCTAGGAAAGAGGAGAGACCATTGTAGAATATGCAGAAGGGAAAACAGCTGAATATAAAGTTTCTAAGTATTAGATCCAGGTTAAAGGTGCAATAGTGCCCTGAAAATAAGAAATGGAGAATGAAAGTTAGTTATTCTGTGTACTACGAAAAAGAGGAGCGGTTGCAACTTCTGAGTCAGAAGTTCATGTCTGAATCATCATTAAACTACCTGCACGTCCCTTTGTTCTCCATTAGCGAGAACAGGTAGGGTCTTTCCTTCCCCCTGAAATTTTGTGTTTATTGATTTTTTATGCGTTATTATAGGCATGGTGTGTTAGGACTGTCGGAGACGATGTGAGAGCGGGATTACCAGGAAATAGAGGTATTGATTGGGTCTTCTGTGGAGAGGGACATTCACAAATTCCACCAGGGAGGGAGGATTTGGCGGCACACAAAGGCAGCAGCACGACACATTTGTCAATATGTGGTGTCTACGTCTGATGTACTTCCCAAAGAGACTTGGACATTGAGCCGTATAAACATAATCCGTTTTTTTTTTTTTTTGTAGAGGGTAAATATGAGCTGGCCAGCAAATCACTGCCATCCTTCTCTTATTGTCATCTAGTAGCCTACCCATTTCCACGTGTGAATTTTCACATATGTGAATGGTCACATTTTCAGTTTTGTGATTAATACAATTTTTTTGTTGTAAATTCTTTCTTATCTCAGTGACAGTACCATGCAATGTGGAAGTAATTTGTATTTGTAAGGAAGTATCTTGAATCATTTGTGTATGTTCATATTCATTTTATACTAAAAAAGGATTTTCTCATTGGCACAATTCTTGTTTGAAAGTAGCCTATATTTCAATGTCCTCGTTAAAAAATATTTGGCTGTTGTTCTCAGAGGGCGGTGGTTTTTGTCTTTAGTCTCGTTTCCATGGTGTTGTTTGTGCGTCTCCATTGCTCATTGGCTAGGCGGCAGCCAATGACTTTAGTCCAATAGTTTATCGGCTTTCCGATTTGCTGTCGTAGCTTTTATGTTAACCAATGTAAAAGGGCGCTTTTTACAAACTGCTGTTGGGTTCAGGAAGTTGATGGCAAGCAAGCCGAAGCCAAACAGTAAAATTGCAACAAATTCTACCGTGTCGGATTGTAGCCACAAACCTCTATCGGACGCTTTCATTTTATCCACAGGACCCAATTTCGAAACTGAGAGAAAATCATACAGGATTTAGCTAGTGTGCATGTACGTATTACTTCATTATTCGTTGGCTAGCTAACTTTAGACTGATGTTGTAGTCTAAGCTAACGTTACCCAAATCTAGTTTGCTATAGTAACGTTTGGTTAACGTGGCTCTAACCAGCAGTATTTGCCAATGTAACGCGAACTTGGTAGCGAAGCTGGATGTAGCTAACGCTGGCTAGCGTGTTTCATGCCCAGAATGTTATTAACATGAACACGTTTACAGAATCTGCAGCCCTTGTGAACAAGCTGGGTTAACGTTATGGGGCATTTCCATGTGCAGCGGTAGCAATGGGATTTTGCAAACAAAGCTACGTTAATGTTGACTAGCTAACTATGTTAATTGCATGC
This sequence comes from Anguilla anguilla, assembly GCF_013347855.1. Lineage (NCBI taxonomy): Eukaryota > Metazoa > Chordata > Actinopteri > Anguilliformes > Anguillidae > Anguilla > Anguilla anguilla. Next base: position 17,826,761 of record NC_049211.1, on the reverse strand, counting down.
TTTAACTAGCTAGTGAACATATTAGCAAGCGAACCTGTAAGTGTAAGTCAACAATTCAGCTTTGAGATGTTGCTGGATGTTCGTATTAATAACGTAACTCAACATTACGTTATTGTTGTGTGACAATGCAGCGCTCCAGCTAGCCATGTTGGTTTACCCGGTCTCTGTCTGTCTGTCTTGATGGGATTGTCTTCCTATTGCTTTAGGCCTGTGTTTGTGAACACTGAAACAATCACTGCATCTGAAACATGGCTTCCACACAAACCTTACGCCAACACAACCAGAACCAAGCCAGGCGAGAAGACGCGCGGTGAGTCCCTCCTTCCGGTCATTGTGGGTGGGGCGTACGGTACCACTGATAATTGCATATGTACCTAGCCCCGACTTTTATTAATATCGATATGATTATGATTTGTTGCACGTGCATAATACGAGTACTGTCTCTAAGTTAATCTCGCTTTCTGCAGAAACGCGAAACCGCTTGTACACGGTGCAACTGCTGTTGGTTCGAAACCCCCCAACACAAGTTACGCCCCCCACACTTCCAAACTAGGGACTGAGAACCAGGATCCGTCTACTCGGAACGTTAAGGGGACTGCAGCGGTTAAGCACGTGGGCACCAGCAGGCTGCCGGTTCTAGCCCGATCACAGCCACTCCAGCCTAGAATAGACTTCACCCAAGTGCACGGGAAGTGGGAGCAGAGCTTTCAGAAGGTAGGACCATAAATACGTGGTCTGTGAGAGCATGTCCCCCTTTTGCAATAAGTTGTTCATTTTTGAATGATGGGTTGCCAGCCTTCCCTAACAGGCTAGCTAATTAGCCTCAGCATTTCAACCAACCCTTTGAAGTAAGGCACATGACAGTTTGAAGTTTTTTTTTTTTTTTTTTTTACGAAAGGCACTAGGTGTTCCTGTTTACCCATATAATTTAATATTTTGCCGTTGGCATTACATTTTACATATTTGATCAATTGTATTCTGTTTTACATTTTCCTGCATGCATGTGAGCAGTAGGGTGTCAAGCCCACCTGCCAAAACATAATGGCACATTCTGCCTCCTTGCGTGAGACCACCTGATTTACAGCAGTGAATTCGAACAGGAGAGACTGAGATACATGGTATTTCCAAAAGATTAGTTTTCAAAGTGAGAAAAATTAAAACAGAAGGCACGCGAAGAAAACTCTTGATACAAGTACTTGTCATTCTGAGTAACTTAGGTTTTTTCATGTTAAAAAAAAAAAGACAAAATACAAAAAAAGGATTGTATAGTAAGTGAAATTTGAAAAATATGTATATAGTGTGTGTAGACAGGTGCATGTACATGTGTGAGTGTGATTATTTATATTAATTCGTGTAGCTACTTGTTTGTTTCTGTCTAAGGGATGTAGCGTAATCGACCGGTTGGCGGTGCCTTTTTCCGGTTTAAACTTTTCCAGGGCAAAGCTCAGAAGAAGAAGCCCTGCACCAAGCCCGTGCCCTTCAGCTTGTCCCAGCCTAAGGCCACCAGGGCGGCGACAGTGAGCCAGTGTAAAACACAGCCTACTGACGCTGCATCCGCTAACCCGACCTGCCCAAATACCAGTCAGCCTCCCCGGCCTATTATTAAATCTAGCAGCACTGCCCCTCCCATTAAACTGCCAGCTGCCACTCACAATGCCCTTATTGTCACTGCCCATCACTCCACACTTCCTGCCACTGCCCATCACACCACACTTCCTGCCACTGCCCCTCAAACCACACTTCCTGTCACTGCCCCTCACCCTGCACTTTCACAGTCGAACTCCCAGCGGACGGCGAGTAATGCTGGAATTCAGAGCAGGCCTCCAGTGCCTTCACAGGGCGCTCCCTGCAGAGAGGCCTGTGTTGAGCCTACAGGTCCCGGCGGCGATGTGCAGTTCTCCCCGAACCCTGCGGCTCTGGAGAGTATTCTGCGGAACGAGGGGGTGAAGTCTCAGGGGCTGATGGAGGCCACACCAAAGAGCTCAGTCTGTCCCACGGGCAGGGGGACGTCTGTGTACATGGTGAGTCTTAGAAGCTTTCCCACAGTAGAGCTGAACCAGGCTGGCTCATTGTACCCCTTTCCCACTGTAGAGCTGGAACCAGGCTGGCACATTATACCCCTTTCCCATTGTAGAGCTAGTTCTGGTTCTATGTTAGTATTACTGGTATCATTGTACTTACCAGGTAAGTAACCAAGGTTGGAATGAAAACCTGCATACTTTCGGCTGTCCATGGCACACGATTGGGCACCACTTGTTTAGTGCAACGATAGGTATGTGCCAACTGTAGGGATTTAAACCTTATGTAGTCATAATGTCAGTGTGCAAGTTCTCATACTGCCGCCTGTGTATATATTATTATACATATTATTTCCAAGTGCTGTCCATGAATTTACAGTTTAATCAGTTCTAATAAATTGCTGTGTAGTTGAATCTGAGTTTGTACTGTTTGTACTGATGCACCTGTATGCAGGAAAGTGTTTTACGCCCCTCTCTCTTTCAGCCCCAGAGAGTGTCTGTGCTGAGGACTCGACCAAGACCACCGGGGGTCAGTGCAGGTTAGTCAAGGCCGGGATGTGTGGGCGAGCCGCTTGCCACCGCAGGGCTTGTAGAACAAGGCATCTGCCTGTCCTACTCGCCGGCTGTTCGCCTTTCAAGCCTTGGAGGGGGCATTTCTTAAAGTACCCGTCCAGATGTATTTCAAAACCTTAAAAAATATTCTATATTGCATATTTTGTTTAGTACGGCTTTTCCACCAAAAAATGTTCAATAAACTACTGAAAATGGTAGCATCTCTACATGTTTACCCTCATTGAGAATGCCAGAGTCTATGAATATGCAAATTGGCAACCCTTGCTGCAGTGGTCTCGTGATATATAGTAGGCATAGCATCCGGATTCAAAATCAGTTTTTCTGCAAAACCCATCAACCTCTGCATGAGGGTCTGGAAGCAGCCATCTGTAACATGTGCATTGCAAGCACGGATTCCCTCTATACTGTCGGGTACATCCACATGATTTTTATAAACAAATTTCACCCATTTTTCTTTTAGAATGGGCTTCTTTGATAAGCAGTGGCCCAAAATTGCTATCTCGGGATTGCATCCTGAAACTGCGCAGTCTGCTATGCTCAACACACCAACTGTCACAACAGTCCAACTAACTAGTCAGTTTTCGGTGTGCTGTGGTTTCCGTTTACCACATCGCTCTCCTTTGATTTGCACATCTGTGCAGAGTGAACCATGATAGGTTTGTCATGTTTGTGACTTCACATATTTCACTTGTGCATGCATGTTTGTCAGTCATGAGCAAATGTTAAATAAAATAGTTTACAAATGTTTATTTTCTTAAATTCTCAAATCGTTCAAAATAAAAGATCTCCATGTGTTACCTAGGCTACTGCTCTAGGTCATTGAGCGGGCCTTGTTCTCATTCACTTTTCTTACTGTCAATTGAAAAGATGGCCAACTTGCCAAAGAGTGTCATGTGGAATGGTTTTGAAAAGCTAATTGAAAACACTGTTCTGTGAAAAATATTTGCTGCCAAATTCGCAGACCACACGCCAACATCTATGATGTTAACCCAAAAACCAAAACCAAACATCCCAGCCAAGGGGTTGCTGCAAACAAGCATCCAACCTCGTCTGTGTGACAGCTGTACAGCTGAGACCACAACAGATTTAATTTCTATAAAATGGTCACAAAAGACATGCTCCCCGTAAGCATGGTAACGGTATCCTACATCGAACAGCTAAGCAGTTCATCAGTAATTGCTCTTTTCAGACAGCAACTAGTCAACGGTCAGACATGTTGTTCATGTCCCTACTGTACCGTTAAAGTTATGTTTCCAAGAGGTGTTAACCATGTAAAAAAATAAATAAATAAACACATTTTTGAGTGGAGGGACTTCAACCAGAATTGACCCGTGTAATACAAAGAGCTGTTTGTTTGACCAGTCATCGAGGGTGGGATGGCACATGGGGTTCACTGTGTATCTAAAGCCTCACCCCACACTCACAGGACTGCTGGGCTCAGCCAGGGCTCCTGTGGTCCGGGTGCAATCCGAGCCATAGGGCACATTAATGCCTTCTGTATGAGCTCTTTGACCATGTGCACCGCTCAGGAGCACACAAAATAGTAACTCTCCACTGTTTTCCTAAGGAGTGTGAGAAGCGCCTTGTTTGGCTTTTGTTAACATGCTTTCTCATTCATTTCTTGCTTACGCGGTTGCGTGATGCCTGTCTGTCAGGGCTATGTGGAAATGTTTGACGTGATGCGTGCTGAAGGTGTAGGTCTGACTCCGTTTGTCCTGCAGGGGGCGCCATGCAGTTCTCCCCGGACCCCGCCGCTCTCAGCAGCATCCTGCAGAACGAGGGGGTGAATGCCGACGGGCCCCCGGGGGCCACACTGAGGGGCTCCTTATGTCCCACAGGCAGGGGAACGTCAGTGTACATGGTGAGCCGTGTGCGTGCGTGTGTAGCAGTACGCCAGTGTGTGGTTATTATTGTACTGTGTGTGTGTCTGTAGCAGGTTCTTCCTGCACTGAAATGTCTTGGGTGGCTGCCTATAGGAGAATCCGTGCGCAAAAAAAAAAAAAAAATATATATATATTTATATATATATTCCCCTGAAACAATTATAAATGGCCCATGCATTAATTGGTGCAATTTGGTTGTGAATGATGCTGCGCTTCAATAATTGTTTTAAAGTTTTGACTGTGTTCAAGTTTACCTGTGTAAAAACCCTGTGTGAGTGTGAGTGAGACACACTGTACCCTTGTGTGTGCGTCTGAGAGAGAGTGCGAGTGTGTGTGAGACAGACAGCACCCCAGTGGGTTGTACTTATTGTAATGTGTGTGTGTGTGTGTGTGTGTGTGTGTGTGTGTGTGTCTCTTTCAGCCCCAGAGAGTGCCTGTCACAAAAGGTCACAGCGAAGCAGCCGGAGTCGGTACAGGTCAGTCTGGGTCGTCGGCGGCGATGAGTGGGTCCCCACAAGAGCGACCCCTGTCTCACTGTCCCTCTGTCTGTCCTCTCAGGCGCGAGGCCCAGCCAGACTCCGGGAGTGAAGGGGACACCCCTGCGCGTCCCTAACACCAGGCCCCAGTCTGCGGTCAGTGCGCGCGCTCGCTACAAATGAACCTTTTCCCCTCCTGTTCACCTCCTTGTTTCTAGAAAAAAATTTCTTACTAACTTCATGAGCCCAGAAAATGGGTGGAGTCACAATTTATACCACGTGACTCATTGATTTGAACCAATTGCAACGTTTTGTTTTGTGAGTGGTTAGGTTTACCGGGCTTCTGATTTAGGTTTATGGGTTCAATTTCCATCCAGGGCTCTAGAGTCATTCCTTTAAGGAAAGTACTCAATGTGAAACACTTCAATAAAATATCCAACTGTGTAAATGGGTGATATGTAAAAAAAAAAAAAAAGCAAAAGAATCTGTGTATCACTCTGGATACGAATGTCTTCTAAATGCCAAAAATGTGCATCCTCATTGCATAAAAGCAGTGTAATCAGTGCAAAATCAATGATATGCATTGTACTACCACCCATTACAGGGTCCTCACAAGCATATAAAGTGTGCCTCTATGGCCGTTGTTTAACACTGAGAACAGCAGGACATTGTGCTCTTCTAACCTGCGCCTGTGTGTTTTCAGATGCGGCACTTCTCCTCCCATCGCACCCCGCTCCACAGGGGCTCCCCCGCTCTCAGGGGCCTGCTGGGGTTCGGGAAGGAGCTGGGGCCCCGCAAGGAGGTGAGGGAACAGGTGTGGGGGGGTGGGGCCTAAGTGGCCAACAGACAAGAGAACAGTGCTTCACACACTGTAAAGCAGGTGGAAGCTATGACGTTGTCAACATCCAGGGTGAGCCAATCACAGTGTTTTACTGCGGAGAGAAGAGTGCATTTGCATCGATTGGTTCATGCGAGTCAGCGCTTTGGTTCCCTCTCACCTGGGGTTCCATCTGTCTGAATTAGGGGTGCAGTAATGGATCCTTACCACTAGGGATGGAGAGTGTGCAGTGCGATCCTACCTTTCCTGCTTTTATATTAGAGCAATGGGAGAAACGCGTAGCCGGCTGAACTGTTATGCAACGCCACAAAGCGCATTCCTGCTCTAACGTATATTTCGGCTCACCAGAGTAAACCAGAATCCCTCCTCTCTCCAATACATGGGTACTGTTGTCTGTTGCAGGAACCGGTGGTGCAGAAACTGTTTGAGGAGGCGGAGCAAGAGGAGGAGGAGTCTAAGGCGGACCTTGAAGAGGAGAACGTGTCAGGCGGGCAGAAAAGCCAGCCTAAAGTGAGCGGGGACAATTCCAGCTTTCTGTTTGTTTTTTTTTCTTGTTTTAAATATGTAGTGAAAAATTAAAATATCATCAAAAAAATGTTCCAATTGTAAGAGAATGGGAGGGAAAAAATTTCCAAGTCTGTTTTCTCAGAAAAATGGTCCCAATGTATTTATGTAACGGTCTTTAAATGTGCTCTGGAGTTATTCAGTCACAGTTAAAACTATTAAACACAACAAGCTATTAAATAATGGCCATATTAAAAGCCTGTGTCTGTGTGTGACCCAGAACATCTTGTCTGTCTTCATGAGCAAGGAAAGCGTGGAAGGGGGGAGCAGGGGATTGGTGAAGGACGGCAATGGGCTTGCCCAGCCGTTCATTCCGCCCCCCCACAGGGAGTCCGTCATCGTCTTCTCGGCTAAGAAGGTCGTCACGGCGATGAGCGCCCAGCAAAGCCACCCGGACCCCGACAGCTTCCCATCGCTCCGCTCCCTCCCCACGCCCACAGCCCTCCCACCGCTCCTCCCCTCTCTGAGCGGGGCCGGAGGTAAGGATGGCGGCACCAGCTCTGACCTCCGCTCGTCCAGAACAGGTTGTGCTCTGGACCCAAACCCCATCTGTCCCCTGACCTCCCCCCCAAAGTATGAACAGTCCTGCTTCAGGCCCGTCTGCCCTCTGTCTCATTTTAACCTGCAGTTCAGTCACAGTGTGGCTTCCACACACAGCCCTGGCAGTCTTTGGCCTTGTGGTTGGTCTGTCTGGACTGGTTTTCAGAACAGTTGTAGCCGTGTGCTACAGACCATTCTGGCTTTGAAGGTAGCCATAGCTGCTGTTAGCGTAGCCTGTCTAGGGCTTATAATTACACTTTAGAGGTGGGTAACAAACCAGTTGCCTTGAAGTGATGACGTATGAACTTAAATGAAAGTTTCTGCGTAAGCTGAAGTCCGGTATGTGCAGTAATGATGATCGGAGGGTCCTCTCTCACGGTGGCACTTTCCGTCCCCCACCACTAGGCGGTGCCATCCATTGGGTCCCTCGGCTGTGCTCCAGTGGGCTCTCAGTTCGCCGGCGCCCCCGTCCCCTGGAGGAGTGCCTGCTGGACGAAGAGTGCGCCATGTTCAGCTCGCGTCCCTCCACGGCGGCCACTGCCCACCCTCGCTGCACCAACCCGGTCGCTTCAGTGTTACTGCTGCAGAACTCTATGGTGAGTCCCGCCTCCTGGTACAGTCCAGCCCATGGAGTCATGAAGTGCTTACGTTTTGACAGACACACGAACGCACAGACGCAAGAATGCCCATGCGTACACCTATGACCGCGCGCACATGCAAATTTTATTTTATTTTTTTTAAATCTTGTGCAGTCGGCTCTTTCTTGGTTGGATTTAGCCTGTTGTTTTCATATTTATTTGTGATGGTCTCGTGAGCGAGCTGACCAATGAAAGGCCTCTGAATATTGGTCAAGTTAACCTTGTTTTTTCCTTTCCCACCCCAGTGTTTTGTGCCAATCGACCTGCCCCCACTGTCGACAACGCAGGAATCCCAGCTGATCTGCTGCCCTGTTATGATGTCTCAGACATGACCTATGACCTGTGACCTACAGTCAGGGAAGCTAGGAACTCTAAACCGATAACAGTCCTTGTTGTGGTGATAATGGTTGTTGTGATTATTAAGGATAACTCTTAAACAGATTATTTTTTCTTTTAATTAAGCTCAAATTAATTGTGGTGGCCTTACCTTTTTAGTTTTTCATACTGTCATTTCTAATTTTTAACAAGAGATCAGGTTACATCAAATCCATTTGATCACAGATACATATCAGGTAACATAAGGTTTTTAGGATGATACCAAGTGATTTTGTGCTTTTTCTGAAAGCGATAAAAGTGATCTAAGATGAAGTGCACTTTGGTAAAGAATCACCACAGGTAATGCAACCCTGTCAAAAAGGAGTCTGCTATTGGATGACCGGAAATGAGACCCTCTGATAACCGTTCTGAACGAGCTGGCGTGGGTTATGTGCGTTTATTGGGTGACGCTGCTTCCTCGGCCTGCGGGAGTGAAGGGTTTTCACCGTTCAGAACGGGGTTCGGTCCGTAACACTAACGTCAGCTTCCATAGGACATCAGGTCATTTAGCCCGCAGAGCAGCCTGCTGATCCTCCAGTAAAGATTGGGTAGTTTTTCATGGGATACCATAAGGGACATGGAGTTATTTTTTCTTTTTTGCATGTTGCTTTAAAATGCATTATATTTTTAAGACCTTTTTTTCTGCCTATCAGCTTGTCAGCTGGCATATCATGCCTAGAATAGTTTTGCTTTGCCCAGTATCCCTTTCTCCAACTAACATTTTACAGTTTAGTGCACAGTTTAGAGTATGCTTCGCTCCCTTCAGATTTACACAACGTCGTAGTCTGAATCTTCAGTTGATCTCGAGCTACCTCACCAGTTTGGTTTATGACGAGTGGTGATCAGTAGTTTTGTACGGATGTCTTCATTTATGAACTGGCAGCCATTTTGAGCATGAACATCTCACTAATTCCCTTTGTTGTAATCACTACCAGTTCTTTCTTGTATTGATTTAATGAGAATATGCATCAGTGTTACTATGCTCTGCAGTGCGTCAGTGTGTGGCTGTTCTGCAGTGCGCATGTGTGTACTTCTACAGTGTCTGTGTGTGACTGTTCTGCAGTATGTAAGTGTGACTGTTCTGCAGTGCATAAGTGTTACTGTTCTGCAGTGCGTAAGTGTTACTGTTCTGCAGTGTGTAAGTGTGACTGTTCTGCGGTGGGTCAGTGTGTGACTGTTCTGCGGTGGGTCAGTGTGTGACTGTTCTGCAGTGCATAAGTGTTACTGTTCTGCAGTGCGTCAGTGTTACTGTTCTGCAGTGCGTAAGTGTTACTGTTCTGCAGTGTGTAAGTGTGTGACTGTTCTGCAGTGTGTAAGTGTGACTGTTCTGCGGTGGGTCAGTGTGTGACTGTTCTGCAGTGCGTAAGTGTGACTGTTCTGCAGTGCGTAAGTGTTACTGTTCTGCGGTGCGTCAGTGTGTGACTGTTCTGCAGTGCGTAAGTGTGACTGTTCTGCGGTGGGTCAGTGTGTGACTGTTCTGCGGTGCGTAAGTGTTACTGTTCTGCGGTGCGTAAGTGTTACTGTTCTGCGGTGCGTAAGTGTGACTGTTCTGCAGTGCGTAAGTGTTACTGTTCTGCAGTGTGTAAGTGTTACTGTTCTGCGGTGCGTAAGTGTTACTGTTCTGCGGTGCGTAAGTGTTACTGTTCTGCGGTGCGTAAGTGTTACTGTTCTGCGGTGCGTAAGTGTTACTGTTCTGCGGTGCGTAAGTGTGACTGTTCTGCGGTGCGTAAGTGTTACTGTTCTGCGGTGTGTAAGTGTTACTGTTCTGCGGTGTGTAAGTGTGTGACTGTTCTGCAGTGCGTAAGTGTTACTGTTCTGCGGTGCGTAAGTGTTACTGTTCTGCAGTGCGCATGTATGTGATTGCTCTGCTGTGTGCCTGTGGGCGACTTCCAGTGTCAGTGCAACTTCTACAGTGTCAGTTCTGCAGTGTGTAAGTGTGACTGTTCTGCAGTGCATAAGTGTACAACTTCTACAGTGTCAGTGGGTGACTGCTGTTCTGCAGTAGGTGTGTGACTTCTAGTGTTAGTGTGTGACTGTTCTGCAGTGCGTCAGTGTGACGGTTCTGCGGTGCGTCTGTGTGTGACTGTTCTGCAGTGCGTCAGTGTGTGACTTGTGCGGTGCGTCAGTGTGTGACTTGTGCGGTGCGTCAGTGTGTCACAGTTCTGCGGTGCGTCTGTGTGTGACTGTTCTGCGGTGCGTCTGTGTGTGGCTGTTCTGCGGTGCGTCTGTGTGTGGCTGTTCTGCGGTGTGTCAGTTTGTGACTGTTCTGCAGTGCGTCAGTGTGTGACTGTTCTGCGGTGCGTCTGTGTGTGACTGTTCTGCTGCAGTGCTTGACTGCTCTTGCAGTGTAATAGTAAATTATCTTTCATGTCTTTGTGTCAAACTCGGGCTGAACAGCAGAACCATGTGCGTCTGTCGTTATTTTTTATGTTCTTGACCTCAACATTGTTCATTGTGTAAAGAAATGCCAGCGGGCACAATTATATCATGTATAGTTCTTATAATAAATAATTTATTTGAAACTTTTTGCCTCCTTTTTCAAGATAACCTTTCCAGCATGCTGGTTATTTTGACCTGTACCTGTGTGACAAGGATACCGCAGCAGTGTTCCAACTGGGAGTTGAACCTGCAACCTTTGGGCTGCAAGCCGGGTCCCTGCCCAACTGCCAAGTGCAGCGATGCCCCCCCACAGTCTCGATTGGTTCTGATCACTTCATTCCAAATGAGTAACTCTTCTGGTCCATCTGAGTGCACGCTGGCTGCCTACATTACCCATTAGCCTGTGAGCCAGGGCTGACATGCAGCATCTCAAAGTGCAGGGGCATCTTACAGGGATGGGAGTGGGTTTCCAACATAGGGAGAATATAATTGAAAATGAAATGGTTTACAGTGCACTGGGTTAAATGTGCTGGAATAATGGTCACTGTGTTGATGTCAGCCGAGTGTCTCCCTCTTGTGCTGCTGCCGTGTGCCACGGGGCAACATAGCTCAGGAGGTAAGAGCGGTTGTCTGGCCGGAGTCGGAGCCGGTTCGATCCCCCGCCCTGGGCGTGTCAAAGTGTCCCTGAGCAAGATACGAGCTGATTGGCACCTTGCATGGCAGCCTTTCACCGTTGGTGTGTGTGTGAATGGGTGAATGAGAGGCATCAATTGTAAAGCGCTTTGGATAAAAGCGCTATATAAATGCAGTCCATTTACCATTACCCCCTCCTGGTGTCTCTTCAAAACCCAAACTTGAGAGCATCCCGTCCGCCACAGACCTGCGCTGCCGCCCTATCTTGTCCATTTTGTCGGCAGTTGAGGAGCGTTAGGTTATTGCCAGGGTGATGTCAGGCAAGTGAGGATCATGTAAATTGTGTTTTAAAAAAAAATTTCTGAACCGTTAACACCCTTGTGTAATGTCCGCCACTGAATACCGAACCCGAGTGTATCAACAGTTAAAAACCCCTTGCCCAACATAAATTTGTCAATTATAAATTAAATTGCTGGATTCATTGAGAGGTAGCGCAACATATTTGCTGAACCTTTATCAAAATGCACGACTCTCATCCAGATTAAAATGAAGAGATTTATTAAACTACGCCTATGCAACATCAAATATAAAGACAAACATTGACTACCTTAACCAAAGACAATTAATGTTAGACAGACAAGTTACTGTCACAAAAGAAATAAATGAAAGAAAATACCAAACCATAGCATGTTCTTCCAAAATAGTCTCAAGTAAACAGACCAAAGTTCAAAAACCAACAATCAGCAGAATATTCCAAAAAGCCAGCGGTGAGAATGTAAAAATGCCAGATAAGCTGTAAGGCAAAACGTCTGATCCTGAACACAACAAACGCCAAGAAACACGAGGCCCAGAGGCAAAGTTCAGATTCCCCAGATGACAACAGCAGATATCAACCCACAAATGTCCACCACGACAGATGTTAACTGGCTGAAGTTGAGCCCCCGAAAACTGACCATAAGTAAAGTCAGCATTTTTTAAAAGTAAAACTTTCAACGGCGAGAAAACCCCAGGACATTTATACATTTAGAAGACCTCCGGCGTGACCCTAATTGCCACAGGGATGTTTCCTTAGATGCTTGTCGAGGGGGATATCAGGGATAAAGAACAGATACATTCCCATGGTCACAGAGCAAGTTTGCCAGAAGAAACTATTTGTCTTTCTCAAAGGTGATAATCCAAAAGCTTGATATCCAACAGTGACGTGGACCATTACAGGCAGATAGCCAGCTGTTTGGGCCTTGCCTTTGAAGGCCAGCAGCAAAATGGCCGGGCCCAGGACTCAGCTGAATGTAGGTGATGTTACTCAGTGGCTTACGTATGATGTTTGATATCAGCAGGGGAAAAACTCCCTTCCCTCTTTCTCTGACCCTTTCCCCTTCAGTGGAATGTCTCCCTTGGCATGACATTTTGCAAGGGACCCTGAGGAACTCCAGTGCCCCTTGGCATCTAGACCCTTTGGAAACAAGCCTATTTTTAGCCCCCAAGCTGAAGTTTACAAATGACGGGTTTCAGTCTTCGTGCGTTTAAAGAAATGAGGAACAGCTGAAACGCAAATGGCCTGGACTCGTTATTGGGGTGATAAACTGCGATTCAGAAGGTGGCCAGCTGAAATTATTCTGTGACACTTTTACCAGGCACAGGAACTGTGGCACACAGCAGAAGTAGGCAGGAGAGCATAATGCAGGGCTGGATGTCTAAATGGGGCAGGAATTTAGGACAAGCCTCCCAGGTGATGTGTCCAGCTGAAGCCCCGGGTCCCCGGTGTGGTGATTAGCCCCTCGTACCGAGCCCGGGTCCTGACCGCGGCCTGCCTGAGTCCAGCAGGGAACACACAGGCTTGGCCTCAGCCTCTCCCGGGGCCTTCAGGGTTTCCCCAACTCCGGCTCGATGGCGCCCCCTTCTGGCCAACCGGGCATCTGCAGTGCATGATGTTTTGGCCTCAATGTGTGGCCCTCCAGGACAATGATGGCACAGGTTAGCTGGTGGGCTGCACACTGATGAAAGAAATCTGCATGGAAGCACAGGATTCTGAGGACAAACCTGCTGGTCCGTGTGTCCTACGGTCCATACAGTCAGGGAGAAGGTGAGTCTCAGAATTATCTGGAAAAGTTAAGTTGGGGAAAACCTTGGACACTGGGCAGCAATTCAGGTGAGAGTGAGACAACTGCATATATGGGCAATTTGTCAATTGTGTGAGTCATTTCTGTACCCCTAAACTGTAATGGATTTTTCTAGAAGCCTATGACAGACCTGGTCACAGGCCTCTGTGCTGCTATTGACCAGTTGCCATGTGTGCGTGATTTCCACTCCATGTGGAGCTGAAACGACAAATTACCTCCAAATTGGAAATCGTTCCTTCATTATTTAAAAAGACACTTGTGATTTCATGGCTTAACACAATCACAGTAAGTGTGATTGTGTTAAAATCTGATTGTAAAACATAGCAAATGTCGGATTCATCTCGAGTCACAGTTTCTGAACTCTCATTAAAAAGGAAGTTTCAATTAATTAGGGTTTTTTGAGCTCTTTATTTGAATGTGAATCCTTATTTTGCATCTACTGTTGTCATATTAGAAGGTAACGTGAGTTTGTTAAACACATTTCTGCTAACGTCTATCTGGAGTAAGTTCAGGAGTGGTTATCTTGAATCTTAAGTCATCATTCAGTTGAAGTATAGCCAGGGTACTGAACATAATTGTTGATATTAATCTGTGTATGAGGCTCACATGGTACAATTATTTTTATCTCACAGCTTCCCAGACTTGATTTATCTTTGAACGACATCCATAAACCGTTGATCTTTTACAGAATTAGCACATAGAGAAGTGAATGATGGACAAAAGGAAAGGATTATCTGAAAACCAGTGCAGGGGTTGTGAAAATGGAACAGACATTCGTTCTTGATGATGTGGATGCCTGTTATGGCCTTAAAAGGGTAACTTATTTCTCAGAATGGACAAAGTGTCAAATTAAGAACATTTAACAGCTCTTTAACAGTTCCAGCATGCACTGAAGATCAGAAGGACTGAGTTTGGAGAGACTGGTCAATGAACTGATCGATCGGTGGTGATTAACAGTCAAAGCCGGCTCTCTGTGACCCTGCAGTACCAGGGTTGAGTCCCCCTGCTGAACTCCTAAGCTTTTATTACGAACAGAAACCAGTGATGTGCTTTTATAGCGCGGGGCACGTTGTACCTGAAGCCCTGTTTGAAGCAGCCCCAGGTGGATTATTGCGAGAGTTGGGGTGCACGTTTTTCCTGCCTTGCACCTGGCGCGTGGAATGAGAGTCGCGGTGCTATTTTTAAAGAATGCCTGTAACGTTACTTAAGAATTGTGGCAGATTTATGCCCTGTCACCTACTTCTGACCAAGTCCTCCCTGCCCTACTCCCATTGGCTGGCTGTTAGAAAACTCTGCCAGTCCTTTTATCTGTTTGGATGCATCTGCCTCCCTGCGCAAGCAAGCTGACTGATGCCCATTGGACTGTTTGCAGGACCGTTGTCCGTTGGTATGTTCTGGAACTCAAAGGAGGAGGGGCACATGTTCGTCACGTGTGACTCCTCGTACTGCGCGCCTGGTGTGGCCTGTCTAAGTTACAGCCACGAGCCCGATCTCTGTAAGGGACACTGCTCTCGCACGGAGAAACTTTGGGGATGAAATTAAATTGGCACACACTGTTCCTATCTGCTGTTCGTATTGAAAGCATGGGATACCTGCTGCTCCTTTACACCGATCCTGTTTAAAACTGCGATGCCTGCTCTTCCTGTTGGCTGCTCCAGCTCGAAATGCAACTTGCTGGAAAATCCTGCAGCCCTTTTCGACTGCCTTTTCTCAAAAATGAAATGTATGCACCAACCAGTCTGCAACTGCAACTTTTTCTTTGTACCTTTTTTTTTTGCATGTTCTGCTGGTATCTGAGCTAGGTCCCCAAATGATAAATGCATTTTTGTATGTGGGCTCTGTCTGTTCGGGAGTGCTTGCACTGCAATGGGTGCGTCCAGAATTACATGCAGCCAGTCGTTGCCTATTTGCCTCCTGCGATCCACTGGCTGAGCTGCGCAGTCACTGTGCCTGAGGACTGCGCAACGAATGCAAGCAGGTTGCAGGTGTCCAGTCGACCAGAAGTGATCTTACTGACTGAAGAGGCAGCCGTCTGAAATGAACTTGCAGAGGAACAAGGGGTCTGCCATCAGGACTTTAACAAACCTTTGGGCAGACCCTAAAGTGGATAATATTTCATTTACTAATTACTTAATTTTTGTTTTGCCTACCAAAGAAAGATCAATGGATAAAATGATGTCGGATACCAGCCGCAAAGCCTGCTGTGATAACAGGAGGGGCTTGATGGTAGGGTTTGTTTTATATTTAGTATGCAGTGGCGGAGCACGTATGCTGAGGGTTTCTGGAGGTGGGAGGGGCACGGGGAGGGGCCAGGGGTGTTTACAGCGGCCTATAAATTGACAGCCCTCAGAGCCGCTCACCCCGAGAAGCAGAGAGGGAAGTCCTGCAGGGATTTTCTGGCAGAGGACGCCCGGCAAAGCCTCTTCAGTCCCGTCCCGTATCCTACCGAACCCATCGGCATGTCCGCCACGCCCGAAGCGCCGGTCGACCCCACCACAATGGGTGTTGGGAAGGCCATCGCGGTGCTGACGTCCGGAGGCGACGCTCAAGGTAAGAGCGCACGTCTGTGCGGGCGAGGTTTGAGCGAGAGGAAGTGGAGCCACCCACCCATGGGTGACAACGGTAATCACAGTTAATCTATGACGCCATTAGCAGTGATTCTCAAGTTGTAATTGGACTTACTTGGGACGGCAGACTTGGCACCCACGGTGGAGGAAGTGCCGCTGGAGAGGCATCCAAAGCAAACAGCAGCGATCAGTTACCGCGAGTGTGTCCTCTAAAATAACGGCTGCGCCCCCCCGCCCCCACGTCCCACTGATTCCCTGCAAGCGGCCCAGCTGTCGGACGTCAGGGTGACGCCTCTGGCCTTCAGCTCTGCCTCAGATTAACTGGCCCAAGCAGGACGAGGAAGTAGTGGAGAGGGTTTTGTTTGAGGTCATGTGACTTTTGAGTCACGTGACTATTGCCATGGGGGCTCGTCTTGAGGTGCCAGGTTGTCTATGCAAACTGACAGACCTGCAAGACCACCAAACTGATTGCTTGTTACGGGAGAAGAAATTTAAATGTATTGTTCAAATAGCAAAGCACATTTGTGCTTTGTCTGTATGGAGATTTGGATCTGTAGTGTCGGTTTTCATTGTTTTCCCACATTTAGCTTGAATGCCTTTGGGGAAGTTTTTGTTTTTTTTTGGAGATTTTGCACTGCTCCACAGCCCAAGACCAAATGTCAATCAGTCAATCTCACTTTCTGTTTAGGTAAAACATCTCCCGTTGTCATAGACCTCTCCTCACCTGGAATTGGTTTAAATATAATCTTGGGCCAACAGCTCTTTTATGAACCGGGAAGTGTCAGATCTGGAAATGGAATTCCAAAATTTACCAAAAAAAACTCCACCAGCTATTGCTCTAAACTAACATGGCTGCCATTAGCAAATAGCTACAGATTCTGCTTAAGGTACATTACATTGGCACACACATTTTTTCTTCATTCCAGTAAAAACTGAAGATGTTTTCACACTCTTTTTAGAATTACAAGCATTGTGGCAGGTTTGAGTTAAATCAGTAGCATTATTTTTTTTTATCATTCAGCTGTTGTTTCTATGGGCTATGCTCAACTTTCACGTAACCTTTCGCATTGGTCCTTTTATCTCCGCTTGTCTGGTCTCTTTCTCTTATTTGGGGCTAATTTTAGAGCGGGTGACCTTTCTGTGGTATGACACATTCAGGCTGTGAGGCCTGGCCCGCTCTTCAGCTGCTTAGCGCTGAAACGAGAGACACTCTGTGCACATTTACAGTAACACAACCCAGACACCTTGGCCTTTTCAGTGACATACGTGCTAGAGAGAGAGAGAGAGAGAGAGAGAGAGAGAGATTTGCCACTGAAAACCTACCCGAAACAGAACCTGAAAACCGTGTGCTACGAGCCTAGCGCCTCCTCTTAAGCTCAACGGCAGAAATCCTGACAGCGGCGGACATGGCGTAGTTATTCGTGTGTTTCTATTGTCAGGTTCCCGCGAAATCTGACATTTTCACCTGTTCTATGTGCATACTGGCATACAGACATTGGCAATTTAACTGAAACAATCTAATGAAACTGGGTGGAAACAGACCACCATTTTGGCATTATTTTGTCAGAACCTTGTTTCCTTCCTTTGGTGGCTAGGCTGTGGTGTGCTGCTGTGCTGCCTTTTAAGCTGTAATTTACTCACATCAGGTGTGTGTTAAGGTGAATATGTCCAGGAGCCCTTGGTGCAATGGCAACCTTTCGGTCAACAGCCTACTACCTGTCTTGGTTCCGAACACCCACCAGACAGCAGTAGCAATCTATCAGTTAGTTGTTTACCTTAAAGTCAGTGGCGGTTGGGGAGCTGAAAATTGGTTGGGTGGGAAACTTGCCATTGAAGTGATTACTGGTTTCTATAAAAGGCCTGTATGTACTTCAAAAGTAAAGGCAGGTAAAATGTTGAGCTGGGCTAAACTGAGAACACAAAGGTGAAAATGTCAGGCCACTGACACCAAGCACTCCAACTGGGTCACAAAACAGTTGGATTGGGTTGCTCTGACTCTGATTTATCTGTCTGGTCTGTGTAGACGGGGGTCTGCTGTTGTGTGTGTAAGGGATAGCGGTGTGGAGGGACAGCTAAAAGGTCTGTGCTTCAAACCACCAAATTGTGGGGTGGAGTCCCAGGCTGGACTGACTGATTCTGCCCCCTTGAGCAGTTACATTTAGATAGAAAACTGACCAGGGGAGCTGTGTAAATTGTGTATA
Organism: Anguilla anguilla; assembly: GCF_013347855.1. Taxonomy (NCBI): domain Eukaryota; kingdom Metazoa; phylum Chordata; class Actinopteri; order Anguilliformes; family Anguillidae; genus Anguilla; species Anguilla anguilla. The sequence continues at coordinate 17,808,956 of NC_049211.1, read as the reverse complement.
CTGTGTATACTGTGTATACTGTGTATACTGTGTATACTGTGTACGTGGCTAAATCCCAACACCCCCGGAGCCAGCATTGTGATATAATGGTTCTAGAAAGAAGAAACCTGGAGCTGGGCGGCTGGGTGGCTCATTGGGTTGAGGCAGCACTGCAGGGGCACCTGTGGGGGGGCGGCGATGGATGATAGTGTCGTACGGGTGGGATCAGTCGGCCTACGTTCATCTAGCCCGCATTCACGCGAGCATACGAGCGATCTTCCTTTGATTCCAAGGACGAAGGGAAGCCGTGGGTCTGCGCTGAGGTCTGATACCTGTGTGTGCTGTTCCATGGGCCCGGTTGGGCATTCCAAATTAGGGTGGGAATTATATACAGCCCTGCATTGGGTGCCAAATTCATTTTTTAAAATAATAAAATAAATAAAAAACAAGAAACTTGGAGATTCACTACATAACCCCATTGGGGTTATTCCACCAAATATTGATTCCAAAGATATAGTTATTTTTATTATTTATTTACAGATATAAACTGTGTATTTTTAGTATTTTGAGTTTTCATTTTCTGCATATAAATGTTTAAAATGACAGTATATTTCTTTGGAATTCAAATAAAATGTGGTTAGTAGTTTGTGACAGAATATCAAAAGTTTGACATAACACAGGCACACAAGCATAAACTGTGAAACAGAAAATTTGATGTGGTCTTTTTTTTATTTTTTCCAGAGCTGTATAATTATCCAGCTTATGCAATAGCCACAAGGCGTTCCATCTTTCACTTGATGGCTTAAGCACAGAGTCAGGCCGAAAGTGTGCTGCGATGGGGCATGGGTGCCATCCCACCAGCGGTAGGGCGGGCTTAAGTCCTCCGTGGTTCTTGCGGTTGCCGGCTTAAACTGTCAAACGGGGGGGGGGGGGGGGGGGGGGGGGGGGAATGGGAAATGTGGGCGTGTGCTTTTCTGTGTTTCTCTGTTTTTTAGGCATGAATGCGGCAGTGAGGGCCACGGTCAGAGTGGGCCTCTACACCGGAGCCAAGGTCTACTTCGTTCACGAGGTCAGTGGTCGTGTGAGGTCACTGCTGGGGCGAGTTCTGCAATGACTTTAATCTAACGGCACGTTTTAGACCATGCATCCGCGGTATAGACTAGATTAATGTGTTCAAAGAATGACCACTTGTACCTCTTCACAACCTGGACATATTTTAACTTATTATTCAGTAAATGGTGTGTAGTTGCAAACGTAGATAAAGCGATAAAGAAACTCGCTGTCTTATGCTTACTAAATGCTGATTGCCTGGATTCTGAGAGTCTAAGACCAAGACAGGCTGTCAATTGAAAAATGGTAGCTCAAGAGATGTAATTAAGGACTGGCTATTATGAGTTCTTATTATGGTATTTAAAAAAATGAGTGATGGTTTAATTCAGGGGCAGCAAATAAAATAAGATTGCAAAGTATTGTGGGTATATAATAGCCTATCCACAATTAGTCACAAAGAAAATCAGTGGGTTTTTTTCTGAATTTGTTTTGGAAGCACTGGACTGGTCTAGCAGTCAGACAGTCATTGACAGTCACATCACAGGATATTCTAAGAATACACAAACTTTTCTCATGATCAAAAACTCTAATTTCATGTTAAGATGTTATTGCATGCTAGGGCTGGATTTGCTCTTTTGATGACCATCAGATGACCAGTAGACTGAAAGCAGCAGGCAGTTTGCTGTTGGCTTTTTGAATACTGCTGAATTAAAGGTTTGTGTGTGTGTGTGTACAGGGGTACCAGGGTCTGGTTGATGGGGGGGATAACATTCGTCCTGCTACCTGGGAGAGCGTGTCCATGATGCTTCAGCTGGTGAGTCCTGCCTCCTTGTCTCTCCTCGTCCATAAACACGCATCAACCTCCCCTCCTCTCGTTCCAAATGAAGCCATTTCTTCACCAGACCATGGAATCTTTTCACTGAATTAGTTTCCATTTCATTCGTTTTTCCAGATGCACATTTGTCTAGAACAACTAGCATTGCTTTTAAAAGCAGAATATTTATTGAAGTGATCTTTAAAAGAATATTTTGGCGAAGGATACAACAGCAGTGCCCCAATGCTGGTTTTGAACTGGCAAACTTTGTGTTATAAGCCCAGTTCCTTAGCCACTACATTACTATCTTGCCACAAGTGACTTAACCACCCCCAAACTGACAGCTTATTTATGATAGTCACTACTGAACCATCATGTGCCAGAATGTTATGGAATACATTATTCTGAGAGGGCAATGTGATGGTATGTGACTTTCCAAGTAGTTTAGGTGATGGGGAAAGTCTATGGACTGCAATGGAATGCTGGAGTTTTTATCTGGAAAGTATATTGACCCTTTAAATTGTGAAATCACAAATATGTAATTAGAGTGTTCTTATCTGAACATTCTAATGCTGATGTAACAAACACTACTGGTAATTGAAAGCAATGGAGTTCTACTGACTTAAATTTTTTCAAAGTTTTGAAGATTTTTTTACTTCAACTTATTTTTTCCGCCGCTTTACTTTTTTCCCCTCAGTATGAAACTTTCATGGCTGCAGACACCCGGTCTGCAGGCCCCGTCACTTTGAGACACAGTGCAGCCTTGCCAGAGCACAGCGGCCCCCGAGCTGCTGACATGGGCACGGTGCTGGCACCCGATTGGCCGGGGGAAGCGCTTGTGTGACGATGGTTGCTGTGGGGGATTTCCATGACGAATCAGAGGCTGCCGCATGGCAAGGCTGGCCACGTTCAGCACTTGACGGCATTGAGATGAGGGCCCGGGGCGCGTGCGGAGAGAGAACTGGCACCGTTGCATAGGCCAGGCTACAAACAACCTCGGCTTTACCCAGTTCACAAGGCGGGCATTGGGGGGGGGGGGCTGTGTGTGTAATCTATCTGTGCCTGGGGGCTGTGCCAGCGGCCTTTGGAAACTAGTGCGATTTAATTACTGACACAGTCACGTCATGGACCCCACACTCTCTCTCTCTCTTTCTGCAAGATTCCAAAGCAGAACAGAGCACCCTGCCCCTCCAGTCCCCCACAGAACCCCCTCCTCCCCCAACTCTCCGCACAGGCCAGCACCAGCAGCTCTCTGCTTGTGACTCCAGCTGTTATGTATTCTGCACGGACAGCACACGGGAAACGTCTCCTTAACAGAGTGTTTCACCACAGTGCCTTCAGTAAATATCCATCAGATTTAAATGACGTGACGGGTCCAAATCCCCCAGGATGAAGTGAGAGTGGTGTGTGAGCTGCCCCTAACGAGGCAAACTCCTGAGCGTTAGCAACAGAAAGATGTGTGTCTGCTGATGGCATTATTCTGTTGCTGAAGGTCCATGTGTGTACGCAGCTCCCGAAGACTGAATCCAGTTTTTAGTTTCACAGGTTATCGGTGTTTGTCTGTGTAAAACTTCTGATATTATGTCTTGAACTACAACATTTGATGTTATTTCAAAACAAAAATATTGTCAATTAATGAATTAATTTATTTGATTTATTTAAAATGCATATAATACTGCACAGCAGTCATTACATTCATTTAAAATCATCGAGGATAAAATAACACAAAGCCAAAAAGGACTACTTCTGTTATGGTCCTCCTAAAACAGGAAAAAAACAAACTTACAACAGATAATAACATACAGACAATACAACAATTTTACAGGCAACAAATGACCGGGTGGATTCGGTTTTAAGCTCTTCGTTCATAAAAAGCTACAAAGAGAGGGTACATGCTACTTAGTAGCCATCATTTCCAGGCCTCTTTAAAATTGCAACTGATTTTAGTTTTGTGGGAAGATTGTTCCAATGTACCACTGCAGAGATGTGTTTTCCCCATTGCACTCTTCAATCTGAAGGGGCTCTGAGCAGTGTAAAATAATTCAATAAATACTTTAAATATTCTTTAAATAAAAATAAAATGTTTTTAAAAGATTTATTGGTGAGCATCATTTAATATGTGACCCTTTTTTCCTGTTAGCCATTTAAGCTTCCTAAAATGTATAACTTCAAGATGTGTATGTGGATGGAATTTTAAAAAGACCCTTATAAATGTGTTTTGCCTTTTGCAGTTTGTTTTTATTGACCTGTTGTATGGCATTATACCAGGGCGTAGCAGCATAATCAAAATGACTTTGAACCGAGGATCCTGCTAGTTTATGTAAATTTGTTTTGATTTAGCTTGCTGAGGGCTTTTGAAACCATGTTTACCCCTGATAGATGAATATCCAGTTCACGCCCCAAATAGTTTACACTGTGTTGGCGGATTCACCAACCTTAACATGAAATCCTGGCAACTTTCTGATTTTTAATCTAGAACCAAATGAAATAGCTTCTCACAATTGAGAGCATTTAGTTGCAGAAAATGACAACTGGTAAAAATACAAAAAATTCGCAGTGTTGTTGTACATTGAATAATCCAAACAAAACAAGTTTATATCCATAAATAAATATAATAAATAAATATAAATATCCATAAATGAAAATAAATGATGTCTTCACTTTGGATGGGTTCCCACAATCAATATTTGTGTGTATATATAAGCTGTACGTGCACGTTATCTTTTTTTGTCTGGCTAATCCTGTCTCCGCCCCCTTCCGCCTCAGGGGGGCACTGTGATTGGCAGCGCCCGTTGTAAGGATTTCCGAACCAGGGAAGGGCGCACGCAGGCCGCCTTCAATCTGGTCAAGCTTGGCATCACCAACCTCTGCGTGATTGGTGGCGATGGCAGCTTGACCGGTGCCAACCAGTTCCGTACCGAGTGGAGCGAGCTGTTAGAGGACCTGCTGGAGGAAGGTGAGCTACCCGCTGCCCCCAAGGGCTGCCCCCCTCAGCTCTAACTGCCCCACCTGCTCAGGGGCAGTGCCTACTGCCCCAGGAGTCCTCTTAAAATACACGCCCTAGAGTCTCCTTAAATTACATTTACCCAGAGTCCTCTTATGATACAATACGGTACAATGATACTTTACTGTCTGATTTCACAAAGTCCATACTTCCCTTTTACTACATTGACCAAAAGTCCCCTTGCATTTACCCAGAGTCCTCGTAGATTACACATTGTGTCCACTTAAATTACACTTATCTGGAATCCTCTTAGACTACACTCCTCCAGGGTCCAAAAGTCTCCTTAGATTACATTTACTCAGAATCCCTTTAGGCCGCATTTATCCAGATCCCGCTGCCCTATGCAAGTCCTCTTAGACAACATTTGTGAAGAATTGTCATAGAAGAATACAATCATCACTAAGCTTCATCAGCAACGGATGTGGCAAAAGCATAGAATTTCATCACTGAATTACACACTACAAGCTGCATGACTCCTCTTTGTTCTACATTTGTGGCACAACAAAAAAACAAACAAACAAAAAAACAAATACATTTTGAGTGATATTGACTAATCTAAGAGAGTCAGAGATATTATACAAGCAAAGCACAAAACAAACCAAAACAGAGCAAAAGAATGTCAAGCTTGAAATCAAAGGAGAAAAATCTTTGGATCATAGAGGGGTTCATGAAGCTCCACTCTCCACTCACCATTCAGTGAAGAGCCTGGATGAGTCGAGTTAAGTACAACATCCAGCACTGAATTCCACCGGCTACTTTCTGTCCGCTGGTCACCTGATCGAATGTATATGAATGACTCATGAAACAGCATCCCTGTGTGACACGTGCCCCCTTTTACGTTCTCGCCTCCAGAAAAGATCACGGAGGAGGAGGCCCAAAGCTCCTCACACCTCAACATCGTGGGCATGGTAGGGTCCATCGACAACGACTTCTGCGGCACGGACATGACCATCGGCACAGACTCCGCCCTCCACCGCATCATGGAGGTGGTGGACTCCATCACCACCACGGCGCAGAGGTACCCGCCCCTGACCTTCCTACCCTACAAAATGCCAACGGCTCACCCCACGCCAAAACCGCCATGGGACATAGATGTATTTCAGTTTCAAATGAGCATTGTAGTGCGTTCGGTCTGTTTTTCACTAATAGTGTCGTTTTCATGTTGTATATTTGGTTGGTGTTTCTGAGTGCTGAGATGGGCGTTTCCCCACTGTGTGTTTGACCACGCCCCCTTTTCCCACAGCCATCAAAGGACCTTCATCCTGGAGGTGATGGGAAGACACTGTGGGTGAGTTTGTGTGTGTGTGTGTGTGTGTGTGCGTGTGAATGCATGCTTGTGTGTTATGTTCTGTGTGTGTGTGTGTGTGTAATGTTGAGTGTGTGTGTTATGTTGTATGTGTGTGTGAGTATGTGTGTGTAAGGTTGCATGTGTGTATGTATGTAATGTGTGTGTGTGTGTGTGTGTGTGTGTGTAATGTCTGTGTTTGTGTGTGTGTGAGTAATGTTGTGTATGTGTTTGTGTGTGAGTATGTGTCTGTAAGGCTGTATGTCTGTGCCACAGGTATCTGGCCCTGGTCACAGCTCTGGCCTGTGGGGCTGACTGGGTGTTTATCCCTGAGATGCCCCCAGAGGAAGACTGGGAGGAGCACCTGTGCAGGAGACTCATTGAGGTACTGCACCCCAACCCTCAACACTGTACCCCAATACTGCTCTAACACTCTGCCCCAAGACTGTACCCCCAATACTGCTCTCACAACATACCCCAACCCTTATTCTAACAATTAACTTCACTCCGTACCCAAAACTGTACCTCAGCATTGTAACCCAACACTGGTCTATCACTGCACCCAACACTACACCCACATAGTCCCAGCACTGTCCCCCATCATTATAACCCAACACTCCTCTTTAACACTACTTCCTGATGCTGCTGAGTGAAAACAGATTTCACCCATGACCCTTTCATACATTTACATTTACATTTCATTTATAACTCACTAGCCTGAATGCACTATCAGTGGGTTCCTCACTAGCCTGAATGCACTGTCAGTGGGTTCCTCACTAGCCTGAATGCACTGTCAGTGGGTTCCTCACTAGACTGAATGCAGTGTCAGTGGGTTCCTCACTAGCCTGAATGCAGTGTCAGTGGGTTCCTCACTAGCCTGAATGCAGTGTCAGTGGGTTCCTCCCTAGACTGAATGCACTGTCAGTGGGTTCCTCACTAGCCTGAATGCACTGTCAGTGGGTTCCTCACTAGCCTGAATGCACTGTCAGTGGGTTCCCCCTCTTCTCCCTCAGACCAGAGGCAGGGGATCTCGTCTGAATGTCATCATCGTGGCTGAGGGGGCCATGGACTCGCAAGGAAAACCCATCACGTCCGAGGACATCAGACAGGTAACCGCACATCTGTCTCTCTCTTTCTCTCCTCCCCTCCCCCCTCTCTCTCTCTTGCTCTCTCTCCCTCTCTGCGGTCTGTATTTTTTTGGGTTAGTGGGGCATATGGGGTGTAAGGATGGTACATTATAAAGTTGTTTTCATGTCATGGTGGAAGTTTTTTCTCTCTATCTCTATTTCTTCCCCCTCTTCAGTTATTAGTGCTCAAGTCTCAAGATACCCTGATGCATGCTGATCACTGATATTCACAAATTTAAAGATGTTTACAAAGCAAAAACAAAACTGTGGAAAAGAAAAGCTGCTGAAGACTGAACTGAACACCATCGGACCATCTGTCTGTCTGTCTGTCTGTCTGTCTAGCTGGTATCAACAAAACTGGGGTACGACACGCGCGCGACTGTCCTGGGACACGTCCAGAGAGGTGGAACCCCCTCTGCTTTCGACAGAATCCTGGTACGTCCTCCCCGCTCGTTAAATTCAAATCGCCATTCTGATCACACTTTCACTGGCTTCTATTGACTTCAGTTTACAATGTGCAGAATTCCCAGAGGAGGCAGTATACATCTTCCCCTTGCTGTAGTTTTATATACACACCATGTTTTCATAATGTTTTGGACAAAGACATATTTCAGGGCGTAAAGTTCTCCAGATCAGCACGGCTGTTTTAGTTAAATGAAATATATTCTTGGCTTGTGACAAAACAAGCCAAGAATATTAATGCAATTTCAATAAAATCACTACTACTGAACCACTACAAGCATATTTTTGTTTAGGGTGTCTTAACCAATCAGTTGCCTGATGCAATATTTTGCAATTATCAACATTATGTGAGGGGACAGCATACAGATTACCGCGGCACATCCGGGAACTTGATCCAGGAACCCTTTTTTTGGGGGGGGGGGGGGGGGGGGGACAAAACGGGAGTGCGCTACATATAAAGAGCCCTGTAATTTCTACATGGTGAAACCAAAATGGAGATTTTTAATGCACATCTAAAATTGTGGAGTACCAAATCAATTATGAGTGCCAAATCAATAAAATATGTCTTTGTCCCAATGTCCCAAACATTATGGAGCTCATTGTGCGTGTAC
>NC_049211.1:17760624-17795624 GCF_013347855.1 Anguilla anguilla | reverse complement strand
ACACATACACACACGCATATTTAAATACACATACACAATTACATGCATACACACACAAAGGATAACACATCCATCCACACATACATCCCAAACACCTTTGTCAGCACTGTAACCCAGACACGGCCGTGCCTCATTTCCACTGCAGTCTGACTGCAGGGCCACTATCATAGGTATAAGAACGTACGTGTTGATGAGAGCAGGCCATTCAGCCCACCTCTGCAGCTCTTCTCACCTGCTCAGCTGAGATCACCCTTTGCGCATAGGCCGGGTGCTGTAACGCCGCCGCCTCCGCCGTGTCTGTGTCCCTCTCAGACGTGCGACAGGATCAAGCAGTCGGCCGCCGGGACCAAGCGCCGCGTGTTCATCATCGAGACGATGGGCGGGTACTGCGGGTACCTGGCCACCATGGCGGGCCTGTCGGCGGGCGCGGATGCTGCCTACATCTATGAGGATCACTTCAGCATTCACGACCTGGAGGTGAGCCGAACCCTAACCCTAACCCTACCTGCAGGGCCCCTTCACCTGGGACACACCCTTCACCTGTTACAGGTGTAATCTGCAGGGCCCCTTTACATGGAACAGGTATAACCAGCAGGGCATCTTTACATGGGACAGGTAGACACCCTTCACCTGTTACAGGTATAATCAGTAGGGCCTCTTTACATGGGACAGGTAGATAAGCTTTACCTGGGACCAAGCTTAAAAAAAACGAAATACAGCGCACCTCATAACTCCTCTCCTGGTTGGTGGAGCCAGGCCGGGCGGTGGGCCGCGGGCCGCCCTCGGCTCGGCCGTGACCCTGGCGCTCACGCGTGTCTTTCACAGGTCAACGTCGGGCACCTGGTGGAGAAGATGAAGACCACTGTGAAGCGGGGCCTGATCCTCAGGTGAGCTCTTTTTCTCTTCTCCTGGTGCTCCGAGGCGAAGGTTGATTGGCCCCTTTTCCGTTTTATGTCTTTTTATGAAGCCAACCAAAGCGCCTGTGAGGTTTTGTCCTCCTGTTAGCAGGCTTTTGACCTTAGCTCTACAGCTGTTGGAAAGTGCCTGTTTCTCAGTAGACTTACTTAAGTTTGTGTGGGGGAGGATGTCAGATGATGTATTATTGCCCCCAACTTCAGCAACCCCTTTTTCCTGGGGCATCATGAATGAAAAGCACTGGTCTGGTCTGGTCTGGTCATCGCTAACACTGCCGCCCTGTCTGCAGGAATGAGAACTGCAGCGCCAACTACACCACCGACTTCATCTTCAACCTGTACTCTGAGGAGGGGAAGGGCATTTTCGACTGCCGGAAGAACGTCCTGGGGCACATGCAGCAGGTGGGGGTGCAGTGACCGTACCGGCTCTTTGAGGGCCCTGTGAAAGCCCCCCCCCTTCACTGACTGTGTGCTTCTGCTTTAGGGTGGGACCCCCACCCCCTTCGACAGGAACTTTGGCACCAAGATGGGAGCCAAGTCTGTGCTGTGGCTGACCGAGAAGCTGAAGGAATGCTACAGACATGGTGAGAGAAGCTCACAGTGTGGGGATGTGGCACAGTCAGAGCACACACTCAGAGAACCGAGATACACAGGACTGCACGGAGAAGCACTGAGAACAGGGATGCACGAAGGACACACAGCAGACACACAGACTCACATAGATGCACAGAGGCTCACAAAGATGCACAGAGACTCACAAAGATGCACAGCAGATACACTGAGCATAGAGATGCACAGCAGACACACAGATACACACAGAGGTGTGCAGAGATGCTGAGAGACTCACAGAGACACACAGCAGACACACACAGACACTCTGAGCACAGAGATGCACAGTGGATCCAGCAGCACACACAGTGAGCACAGAGCCAGTATCTTCTGCAGGGGAGCACAAGGACATGTGTTTGATGTCAATCATATCGCACAGTATTCTTATCTTTCCAGTTACTGCAATTTGAATTAATGCCAAATATGTAGAACTGAAGGGAACAGACTCTCTTTCTAAACACCCATTAACTGAACTCTGAACACCCATTAATAAACTGAATATTTTTAGTATTAATGCATTTCTATCTACCAGTTTTTATTATTAAAAGTTTACATTTTTTAATAACTATTCAACAAAATACAGAAGTCAACTTCACCTGACTGGTACAATAATATTTCTCACAATTCAGCATTACTCGCTTGTCATTTTATTTCTCTCCTCATTTCAATTCATAAGATCAACTTAAACATTTTCTTTGATCGAATTTGGGCCATTAGGCCTATTCTGTACAGTGCTATGAATTATACAAGGAAGAATATTTTTTCTGGTTTCACTCCTTAATTGATTTTCTTTGTGTGTCTTTGCTACTGGTATAATTATGTCCCATCACAAAAACATGAATATTGTCACATTGTCATGGTGACTGTATTACAATTCTACATATTCTGAATATGATTCAGAATGCCGCTGCCCGACTCATCTATAACCTCCCCAAATTCTCCCACATCACTCTGCTGCGATCACTTCACTGGCTACCGGTCGCTGCCAGGATTCGGTTCAAAGCCCTGACCCTTGCCTACACTGCTGCCAACAGGACAGCCCCCATCTACTTGCAGGACATGACTCAATTCTATGTGCCTGCTCGACCACTCCGCTCTGCGGCAGCAGGGGGCCTTGTAACCCCTCCCACCCGCCCAAAGGGATCACAGAGCTTCTCCACCCTAGCTCCCCAGTGGTGGAACGAACTCCCTGTCCCTCTCCGAACCTCCCCCTCACCATCCATCTTCCGCCGTGGCCTGAAGACTCATCTCTTCAGACTATACCTAGACTAACCACCACCACGCTGTATAACAGTGGTGTCAAACTCGTTGCCATGGAGGGCCGTGTGTATGCAGGTTTTCATTCCAGCCTCAGATCTTGATTATATAATTAGTTAAATTATTTGCTGAATTAGGGATGCAGGTTTGTGCACAATGGTGACCCGACGTCTATGGTGACCCGCATTGTCTAAATAAAAATTTTCTTATATTCTGTGCTTCAATGCAGTTAAACGCATATGGCTGAATGAGTAATTGGACTCAATTAAGGCAGCATTAATTGGTTGGAATGAAAACCTGCATACACACGGCCCTCCATGGCAACGAGTTTGACACCACTGCTGTATAATAATATTTAAAAAAAAAAAAAAAAAAACCATTTTTCCTGTCACTTGTTACATGTTGCCCCATCCCTGCACTTCTTGGTAATTTGTATTTGTCCTAATACTGTAGCTTATTCTTCTGCCTAGTTGGCTTTGCAGATGTTAGGCCAGAATAGTGTTCATTGTTCTCGGTTAAAAATAGCTGTTCAAAATAAGTATTGTACCTTACTGAACCCGTGTTCAGCAGTTGTCTACGACCATGAAATGCACTTTTTTGTATGTCGCTTTGGATAAAAGTGTCTGCCAAATGAATGTAATGTACAACATTGTGAATCCTGCAATGCAGTAAGCCCTTACTGCATTCTCATCTACATCCCCACACACTGGCTAAAGTTATTAGTATATAGAAATGTGGAATCTATCACCTTAATGTTGACAACATACAGGGAAGCTGTGCTGGGTCTGTTGGCTGTATTACGTGGTGAACACAACATTTCATTCCCCTCTTAATAACAGAACTCAAGTCCACAAAATAAGAGCTCATAAAAACAGACCGGGTTATTTATTTACTTTCCCACGTCACTCGCCCCCCTCCTTTGGGGACCACTTCCTTGTGTCACAATTTATATTGAAGTACAAAGGTACATGTGCACTGCTGTCCCGTATGGTACCCCCCCCCCCCCCCCAAAAAAAAAACCTCCTCCCATCCAAAACCCAAGTTTCCTTATTCAGAATCCCTGCCCTTACCTTCCCTCTCTCAGTTATTAAAAGACCGGTACCAGCCCAGCAGGCTACTGGGGAGCAAGGTCTCTTACAGAGCCTGTCAGTTTAGACAATGGAGGGGGGGGGGGCAGCTGTGATGATCTGCAATGAGCTGCAGGACCCCCCGTCTGCGGGTGGTGCTGTGCCAGGCCCTACTGTCGAAACACCTGAGGCTCTGAACGGACGGTGGAGTGGACAGAACGCAGGAGTGCCCTCTTTGCTCCAGCCCCACCCTTCCTGTGGTCTCAGTACTTACATTCATACTCACTGCACTACATTCGATTCCGTATCTGCTTAGGAAAGCTTAATCGCAGCTTAATCAGCTGTGCTCTGGGATTTGAACCCGCAAAACTCCCCAATTCAGTTTAGTGGCTCGACCTCAAAATGGCGCCATTGCGCGGCTACGTGACCGTGTCCCCAACTCCCCCCCTCCCGTCCCCCCGTCCCCGCAGGTCGCATCTTCGCCAACAACCCAGACTCTGCCTGTCTGCTGGGAATGAAGAAGAGGTCGCTGGTCTTCACGCCCCTGGCTGAGCTGAAGGAGCAGACTGACTTTGAGTGAGTTTTCATCCCACATACATACTTCATTTTCAGCCAAGGATCTTAATTATTAAGCAATATGGCATGAGAACCCATGACTCAAACAATGAATAAAAGAATGAGTGATTAAGTGGATGAGTATGTGAAAGGGTGATTGATTAATTGGGATGATGAGTGAATGAGTGAGAGCGTGAATGGGTGAGTGAGTGAGTGAGAGCATGAGTAGGAGAATGAGAGAGTAATTGATTTAGGGGCTGAGCGGGTGTTTTGGTGAGTGAGTAAGTGATTGGGTGAGTCGTGATTGAGTGAGTTGGTGAGTGAGTGAGTGAGAGTGTGAATGGATGAATGAGTGAGTCAGAGCATGAGTGGGTGAGTGAGACAGTAATTTAGTTAGGGGCTGAGCGGGTGTTTTGGTGAGTGAGTGAGTGAGAGAGAGTGTGAATGGATGAGTGAGTGAATGAGTGAGTGAGAGCATGAGTGGGTGAGTTAGGGGCTGAGTGGGTGTTTTGGTGAGCGAATGGTTAAATGATGTGTGAGTGATTGATGGGGTGTGTTAATGAGTGATTTGTTGCTGACCCGTGGCTCCTCCCCTTCTCCAGGCATCGCATCCCAAAGACACAGTGGTGGTTGAGTCTGCGGCCACTCCTCAAAGTCCTGGCCAAGTACAAGGTGAAGATAGACACTTCAGAGCACGCCCACTTGGAGCACGTCATCTGCAAGACTGCTGTCGTCCCCAAAACTCCATAACGAGGTGGGCAGCGGCCGGGTGGGGGGACGGAGAAGGAGGTGGAGAAGACCCGCTTTGCTTTCGCTACGTGCATCTGTTTTTCACCTGTCTTTTCTCCATCTCTTCACTCTCTCGCTCTTCTTATCTGTCCACTGTTTTGTTTCTCTCACTCTCTCTCTGGTTTCTGAACTCTCACCTCTCCTCTCTTTGTGCTCTCTCTCAGTAGCTTCCTCTGCATGCACCAGATCCTTTTGTTCCTGTGTCCTGTGTATCACAGAAATGCAATAAAGGTACTTCAACAAGTGTTACCTGCCCCAAATGCAACAAGCACTCTCCTGTTTTCAGCGTGTTGTGGGAGTCTGGGTGAGTGATTAAGTTAGTCAGTGGTTTGAGTGAGCGAGTGAGCAAACAAGTGAGTGAGTGAGTTGATGAGTGAGTGAGTGAGTGAGTGAGTTGTTGAGTGAGTTGGTGAGTGAGGAAGTGAGTGAGTGAGTGAGTTGTTGAGTGAGTGAGTGAGTGAGTTGGTGAGTGAGTGAGGAAGTGAATGAGTGAATGAGTGAGTGAGTTGGTGAGTGAGTGACTCAGTGGGTAAGTTATTGAAAGAGTGAATGGCTGATCAATTGAATGAATGGGTGACAGTGAGTAACTGAGTGGGTGAGTGGCTGCATTTAAATGTTTTAAAAATGCATTGTTCCTTTTTTGCCACCTTGTGACCAGGAGAGGCTAATGGGCTGCCATAACTGGGAACATTCAATTTGTTTAACAAATGACAGAAGGAAACATCCTCGTTTGCCTCCGTTAGCAAAGGATACCATGATACATGCAGTAGCTATACATAACTATGTGTCCCACAATGCCTTGCTTCAAACAAATGTCATAAAGGCCACAGGTCACAGTCACACTTAAAAGTAAGATAACATGAACAAAGAGCAAGTTTAGATGGAAAGAAGCCTGTTATCATTTCAGTCATAGAATAAAACTTATGTGTTATAGCACTTTTCATATTATTTGCAAGATGGAATTGTCCAATTCTTCTGCAATACTATTAATAATAGTATCAGCTTTCGAAACATGATGGAGTTATGCCACGTATATGCTGGAGAAGTCAACATTACTTCTGAATAGGGCCCAGGGAAATAATTGGATTGAAATACTTTTCCACCAGCAACAGCCTCTTTTTGCAAACCACAAGTCCAAGGATAGTTCAGCTGATTGCAGCAGTCATCTCAGTTAATCAGGCACATGAGGAAGTGATGTTTTTGTTGACACTTACAACATCTTGGACAATAATGGCTAATAAACTATGCAGAGTGGCAGTGAACTCTAATGTCCACCAAGAACACATAAAACTATTATTCTTTCACAAGGTGGGAAATGATAAAAGGGACACGTTCTACAGTGTTAAAAATATTATAAATAAAACAAGCTATGTTTTCAGCAGGAACATAAAAATATATATTTTTTTAGATGAGATCATTCTCAGATTGTTGACTGTCTCCACCCTCATGAATTGAAGTTGATGTTTAAAAAAATCTCAATAGTTCAATTGATCTGCGTCATAAATCTTCACTGCACTCTTTTGTTATAATGGAATAGTTATAACATAGTCTGAGAGATTACAGAATGAATGACATCTGATCACAAATTATGTGTTCTCTATGGGATAGAATGAGAAAATGGTAAAAATCGGTGAGAGTGCCCTCTGCTGGAGAAATATGGGTGAACGTCTTCCAAATCTGATCTTGAAGTCCATGGAGGTTTTGAATTGCGTGAAATATTTAAATAATTTGAAAAGAAATAGCAGCTTATTCCATTTTTGTCTCTTATTTTTTTTTACTGGTATATATAACTGATTATATCCATTACACAGTGGTTCATGATTTATATAGGACAGAAAATGTGCTATTTAAGAGATTTTAAATATGTATGTCTATTTATTTTATTGTCTTCTTTAGTTAGTTTGATGGCTGCTGATCTTGAATCTTGGGATGGACTTACTTTTCTGTAAAGCATGTTTTGCCTGCATTGCAATCTTTCTAACCACCAGCATTGTAAAACAATCCCAATATCCATTTGTTAGCCCACAGGAGATCCTTCACCACATTTAAGGATCCCCCCTTTTCATTACATCTACATATATGCTATTGCTCATCTGAACCATTACCTCAACACTCACCCGATAATCTAACCCCTTACCAAAACACTAGTGCTCACCCCTCCAATCATAACTCCAGCCTATACTTCTTATCCTAACCCCTACTCTAAACCCTATCCCTAATCATGCCCTAAAGCCAAGGGCTGCTTTGCCTCTATATATTTATCACTATTTAGCGACCTGTTCATTTTGATCCCTCTTTGCCAACGAATGTATTTTTCATATGGATCACTATTTGACAGGTAGTGACTTGTTCTTATGGATCACTATTTGGTGCCTACTGAATCACTTGTATGGATCACTATTTGGCAAGCAGTAAAGACTGCAACATCAGATAATGTTGCTCATATGGACCACTATTTGGCACCGAGTGACTTGCTCAAATGGATCACTATTTAGCAAGTACCATTATGTTAGTAAATCTTACTGTTATGAATCAGTATTTGGAACAAAGTGGCTTGCTCATATGGATCAATATTTGGCAAGAAGAGACTTGCTCATATGGATTTCACTCTGGTTCATATTTGGCACAAAGTTATGAAACCTTGTTCATACGGATCACTATTTTGCCCCTGTTTACTTTCTTATACAGATAACTATTTGGCAGGTAGTAACTTGCTCAGACACAAGGCAACTGAAAGGATAGCTGGGTCCTGTAATGTTACATCTTTGGAATCTTAAGTAGCAGTTGTCAGCTTCTGCCTGACTGCCACAATGCAAAATTTGATTTTCACTAATAGATTTCTACTTTATATTGTCAACAAAATTTCTCTTAAAAACTATGTATTCCTACATTCTTCCCAGCTTTGGCTTGGCATTGATTCCTCTGAGTCTGCCATTTTTGGAAAGAATCAGAAATCAAAAGGTGCTTTGAAAAAACAGTGTCTCTAAAGGAGCTTATCTTTTTTCTGCTTCTTGTTTTTGTATTGACTCAGAGTCTTCCTTTAAATATTCTTTCAAGACCCATTTTCTTCTTTCAAGACCCTATGTAACTATGTTACCTCTCGCTGTTATATATCGTTTCATATATAATCGTTTATTCTGTCTCATGTCATCTGTACATATGATGTATAACACTTTGTCCAACATGCAAGAAAAGGACTCTGCAAATAATATTGTTATCAATAAAAATATTATTATTATTGCTGTTATTTTTGTTGTTGACACACTATTGGTTGACAAACAGCGACGTCCTTTTCATACCTCTCTGACGTCTCGGAACCACGTGACAGGACTTGCGGAGGTGTGCTTTCAGGTGGGCGTTCCTCAGCAGTTCTTTCGGTTACCTGGGTCAGTTTCAGAAATCAATACGGACTGGTGGGATGGCGTCGCCGGTAAAGACAGGCTTTTATAGACTGGAGGTACAAAAGACAACCTGGGACGTCCCGGAAAGATACACTACGCTGAAAGCTGTGGGTTCAGGAGCATACGGGACTGTATGGTGAGAATGGAGAATAATTTACGCGATGTACCACACTGATGATTAGACCTTATTCTAACATTCAAGAATAAAGCAATCCCTTAGTTTCAGAAATCTCTTTAAAAGAGGCCTTAAGAAGCACCGTCTTCGATATTTTATTTATTTATTTATTTTTCTAAAAATATATATTTTTAGTAATAATTGGTCGAGGAACCCCTTTCGTGTCTTAAGGCGGCATACAGGTTCAGGCAGATCCTAAGGAAAGATAAACATCAGTAACCCCAGAGTCTAGGCGACCTGAGGGCAACTCTGTGCCCTCTGATTGAAAGAGCTACACGTCTTTTTGCTGGTAGAATAAGGACATCAGAGGTGCAGTAAAAGGGTGTTCCCTATAATCACTTCACGTAAACATCTTCCATGCAATTGCAGTTTGTTTTGATCCGATAGGTTTAGGCTACTTTTCCGGACAAATTGGTGTCGTAATTTCTACGGTGCTACTAAACGTTGACATTCAATAATTCCACAGATTAATGTTTATTGTTTTGAAGACTCTAACTCTTTCTCTCCGGAAGCTCGGCTATTGACCAGAAAACGAAGGAAAAGGTGGCCATAAAGAAGCTCTACCGTCCATTCCAATCTTTGATCCACGCCAAACGCGCTTACCGCGAGCTGCGCCTACTGCGATACATCCAGCACGACAATGTACAGTACAGCATGCTCTCTTATTCTGTGTCTCTGTCATTTGTGCTAAGAAGTAAGAAAATATTACTCAGCGAAATTAACTTGAACTGATTAATTATGTGATAAATAATCCGGCTAGATACCGCAGATGTTCAGCGCTTTCTCTGTTTAGCAAATTCTAGATTCGTGTTGAGGTTTCACATCTGATCTCAGTAAACTGTGAGAGATCCTTCACTGGTGAGACCTTTGAACTGTAAACACAGAGGCGATACATTACTCTATTTAGTGAAAAGGTAGCTTACTGGTTTCACCTCATTGCAAGATTGAGAGAAGGAAATATATAGTGAACTAGCTTATAAGAAAAGTAGAGGAACTAAATTTTTTAAAATATATGTCAACTTGTGGGCATAGAAATACCTCCAGTAAAAATCTGTCTACTTGTTGATAATGTGTGGTAAGGCATTGTAAGAAATTCATCATCAACAAGAAACTTCTGAAACCTATGCATCTAAAACAAACAAAGACTGAAGACGTGAATGCAGGCAATTGGCCTTGGTTGCAGTACACTTAATTTGTTTGCAGTGTCCTTGCAAAGTCACCAGACCTGTTCATTGTAGTCTGGAAAGGGTAGAGTCCAGTTGCCCCTATGGTTTTACTGTAGTTTAACACTTGTTTGACACCGTAAAGTGAATCATACCTCATCTGTGTACCAACGCACATCAACTCACACAAAAGCACTGAATGGGCAAGATTTGATTTCAGAACACAACAGCTGTGATCTGAGTCTGAGATAGATCTGTACTTTATGTGGAGATCTACCGGAACTTTGAGTAAATCCTCCTTTGCACTCTTTTGCTCCTTTCTGCAAAGGTGATCTGTCTCCTGAATGTCTTCACTCCCGACTCCTCGCTGGAGAATTTCCAGACTTTGTAAGTATGGGGCTGTGAGATTCGGTGCATTCCACTGAACAAATTCCCAGCTTGTTGGGACAGGCTGGTGAAAGTCAGGTCTCTATAGCGTTGGCTGTGATTAATTCTAAAGATACAGTGTTGTGAAAAAGTGTCTGCCTTCGTCCTGATTTCCTCTGTTATTTCATATTTTTCCACACCGAATGGTTTCACTAAATGTCATATTAGACAACAGGAACCTAAGTAAACACAAAACACATTTTTAAAATTATTATTTCATTCGTTTGATGGAAAAAGTCAAGTTTTAGACCTCGGCCTGAACATTTGCTCTTGACTTTAAAATTGGTGTGTGTGCTAGTTTAGTTCAGTCAGTGATTTAAGTCCTTGTGTATATGAGTAATCAAACTGAAACTGAAACTATTTGTAAGACAAAGGCCAGTATTCAATCAATGCGTCTTTGACGTCAAACTTTGACTTAGAGATAAATGCAAGTAGAAGTACACTTTTTCTTCACAAAACTCAGTTTAGCAGTTTATTTAACTGGGATTGTGAAGGAAAAAAGAAAAAAAAATGCTTTTAATTGTTAGTCTTAGTTAAGGATGAATATGGTTTAAATCCAAGACAATGTTAAGGACAAAAAAATAAATAAATATACTTGATTATATTTATTTATTTATATAGCATGATCCAAGGTACAGTATGTGGCTATTGGACCACAGTGTTTGTGATATGTAGCTGGTTAGTATTTTTCTTTTCTGACTTTCTGATCAGCATGTGAGGTTATTTCTTACCGATAAATGATCAGTCTTTGGTGTCATTTGTAGTCTGAAATTACTGTAGTAGCCCCGCAGTACTGACTGGGTGAGCTTGCCTGGGAATGCTGTTATTAAAGGCTCATAGAAAGTGCTGGCTCTCTGTCTGCAACCTTAGTGCTTAGCTTTGCATTTTTGTGTGTGTGAATGTGTACATGTATGTATGTGTGTGTGTGTCTGTGTGCGTTTGTGTGTGTGTGTGTGTGTGTGTGTGCGTGTGCGTTTGTGTGTTTGTATGAACCATGGAGGTACCCACTGTTGTGAGTGTTACTGCTACATGGAGATACTCTCTGTGTATCACAAAGTGTTAGAACTGTTACGCACCGATACCCTTCATAAGTGTTATAACCGTTATGGTGATACCCTTTGTAAGTGTTATACCCATAGCATGGTGATACACTTTTTGTGTGTTTCAGCTACATGGTGATGCCTTTTGTGGCTCAGGACCTGAGTCACATTATGAAGAGGAGGAGACTGACCGATCGCATCATCACCTATCTCTTTTACCAGATACTGAGAGGACTGAAGGCAAGAGGATTTCACAGTCTCATATTACCAATGCTATAACATAAGAATTCAATATTACCAATCATTTCATAAAGGGAGATGGAAAATATGAAATAGTATTATACAATTATAAAATATTCTTAACTAGAGAATTGTTGAACAATACTTACATTAATTGATTCCGAATCCATATTTTGTTTGCAGTATATTCACTCAGCTGGGATCATCCACAGGGTCAGTACAGTGTTCTTTTACCACTTCTATTGTGTTCTCCTATATCTTTCCCAAATCTCTTTAAATAAGGACCACCCAGCTTCTGCTGTGCTGATGTGTTAACCTTTAGCATTTCGATTAGCAGCTTTTAGGGTCTAATACAGCTTAAAATCAGATAATAGGCTTATGGGTAATTGGTTTCTGACTTAAAGGAATGTTTCCAATGACGTCATCAGACTTTTAATGAAAGATTGTTTTTTTGGGTCAAACTTTGTCACCAGTGTTTGCATAGGAACACTCAAAATCGTCAAATAGATAGATCAAAATATTATGACGACAAAAGAAAAATCATGATTTTTGTTAGAACTGTAAAACTAAGAAGAATAAACATTTATTGTAGGGTATTTGTTTTCTGAATCTGTAACCACTTTTCAACTGTACTGCATTCATAGTTGCCAAACAAACTGCTATTACTATGTTCCTGTTTGTGAAGCTGCCCATCTACAAAATCCGATCTGGAGCCAGATCCTTGTGTTTCTCATTCCAGGACCTAAAACCTGGTAATCTTGCAGTGAACGAGAACTGTGAACTAAAGGTAAATAAGGTTCTTTGGGAATGCTGGAAATGGTTTCTTTTTAAATACCATTCACAGTTAAAGGGCAGTTTTGAACACCTGAAGGGAAAGATCACTTTCATGGCTTTTTAATGTTACTTCAGTTCTAGTGTTTGTTTTTGATTGGCCCACACTGTTTTTGTGTGAGGTGAAGGACATTTTAGATATTACCGAAACATCCAATTACGTGCTGGCTATACAATGGCTGGTATAGGGGTGTTTTATGGTCTATGACAAGAGAAAAGCTAAAGATAGCTCCAAAGCAACTTGTACAGTGAAATTATGCCTTCAGAGGTTTTACATGTGTATATTACCTGGTTAAAAAATTATGTTCAATCTTATTTTCTTATTTCCGATGGCACATGCTACCTGAGATTGCTGTGCAGAAGTAGAGTGCACAATATAAAAAATAATTATGTTCATAATTGTGAATAGTTATACCAATAGTCTGCTCATTTCTACAGCCTGCGAGATCATAACTCCACTGCACAAGCTGCTTTGGAGTTACATTAAGTGCTTTTTTTTGCTTTAGAACAACCCCCCCCCCCCCAAATACCCCTATATACAGTGCCTTTGTAGTCAGCTGGTCATCAGAAACTTCTCTAAGTATCTAAATTATCCTTCACTGCACATACAAATTGGCTGGGCCATTTTGAAAAAGAAATGGCTCAGCCAATTTTTTAAAAGAACTTTTAAATGAACGTTAACTATCCCTAACCTTGTGAAATAAAAAAAAAGGAAGTGGGTGGATTGTAAGCACATTTCCTGTGAACAATGATGTGAGGTTTAGGTGTTACTGACACCTGGGTATATGGTCAGGGAATACCCTGGTGAGATAATGACTGCAGACATAGTTTGGCACTGCTTTCCCTAATTTTATATTGATGCATTCAATATGATTAATGAATTCATGCCATTTTAAGCTGAATGTATTGGCAAATACATTGCTTCTTACTCCTTCTGCACATCTTCCCCTCTTTGTCTTGGGAAAATTTTAATGTAAATTTGTAAATCTGTAAAGACATTAGATGGCACAGAAATACACAAACATTAATTTAAAAAATAATTAACATGGAAGACCTCATATTGGTTATAATAATGATAACTGTAATAGAAATGAGTCATTTTTATTGGCTGTGGTCAGTATGTCTCTCGTTGTCTCTCTCTCTCAGATCCTGGACTTTGGTCTGGCTCGGCAGACGGAGAGTGAGATGACTGGGTACGTCGTCACTCGCTGGTACAGAGCCCCGGAGGTCATCTTCAACTGGATGCACTACAGTCAGACAGGTAAGTAACTGCTCACACATATAACAGGGAGGGGTGCAGTCATTCACAAGTGTGCGTGCTTCAGTTGGGTGTACCAAAGGCATTGGGCAGAATAAATCAAATAAATCAATGCACTTCGCCAATTTAGGTCATATGCAATTCAATCAAACCAGACTTAATATTTTTCAATTAAATTAAAAAAAAACTTGTGACTAAGAATGGAAAATACAAGAAACAGGAAATGGTGTGGCCTGAAAACTGTGGTGCCTGGGCTAGAATTTGGAGCTGTTCTTTATAAAGCTTGGCCATTGCAAAGAACCTGCCAACTTCACACTCTTTTTTATACAATCAATATGATATAAAAAGGAAGTTCAAAAATAGTTCATTTTTAATTATTATTTAGTGGATTGAAGAATATTATAATTCTTTAAAATGTTAGTACTTTTTTTGCAAAGCATTTAATGTTGTTGTTTTCCATGTTTATCTCACACCAAAAACTGTTTCAACTCCTCCTAACAGTAGAACTTACGCTTCAATGTTATTCTAAGAGTATTCTATACAATCAATTAGAAATGGATGATAATATCAGGGGCATATCGATATTGGCCAATAATATTTTAAAAAGAACTCACTGGTATCAGCCCAATGCTAAGATTAAGGCCAATCTGATGGCGCAATATGATGATGCAAAATGCCTGTGCCAGAGAGGAGATACATGTGTGGTAATTCTGTAAATTAAGTAACAATGCCATGCACAATAATTAGCCTAATCATAGTCACCTGGACATGTTTCATTTTGTTCAGTTCTATCATCTATACCAGCAAAACTCACAAGCAAAGCTATCCAGAGACAAAATAGCTCTCGAGACTCATGCTCTCTACTTAATGACCAAGTTAACAAGTGGAAATATTTTCTTACACAAATTTATTACATCATCCGATTCTTCCATGAATATGCAAACTTGTTGTAATTTGCATTTGTACTATGGCCATAAAATATCAGTTATTGGCTGTGGAATTTACATATCGCGCATCCCTAAAATAATTCCGTTATTTGGTGGTATTCTGTATTCTGACAGTGATGCTTACGCATTTCAATATTGTTCCTTTTTTTGTAACACAATTTGCCTGGAGCCCCCAAAAGCTCAGGGGCAGCCCTAATGTAGTTTAATGGCACTCTGGCAGGCGTCCTTTGGCATGCAGCCTTTTCTCCTGGGTATCAGAGGCCTGTCATTAGATGCGCGGCGGCTCTGACTCCATCCTCGCGGTTGCTGTGTTTCTCTCCCCGTACAGTGGATGTGTGGTCTGCTGCCTGCATTCTGGCTGAGATGATCACAGGCCAAGTCCTCTTCCCTGGCAGCGACAGTATCCTTCAGTACTGCTGGTCCCTGCCCTTCATCAAACAAATGCGCACAAATGACTGTACTGGTTAGACACATACTTTGCACAGTTTAGATTTCTATTTTCAAATGAGGTCACAACAGAACGTTGGTAATTCTATTGAATTTGGTCATTTAATTGAAAAACTGGTTCTAAATTGATCTGAGAATTGCTGATGCATTCCAATTCAATTCTCAAATTTTAATTTTAATTAAAATAGGAGGCAGGATACATACAGAAATTTCCAGAACCAATAAACATATTGAACATAATATACACTTACCAATTTTCGCAAATCTTTGGTATTAATTTTATTAAAGATTACATTACATTACAGGCATTTAGCAGACGCTGTTATCCAGAGCGACTTACACAACTTTTTACATAGCATTTTACATTGTATCCATTTATACAGCTGGATATATACTGAAGCAATGCAGGTTAAGTACCTTGCTCAAGGGTACAACGGCAGTGTCCTTACCCGGGAATCGAACCTGCAACCTTTCGGTTACAAGCCCAGCTCCTTACCCACTGTGCTACACTCCGTCCTCCAAAGGAAAGATGTGTATTTCCTTTGCAATTAAAGTGTTAATTAAGCCACAAGATAAAGGTGGATACTTAATCAAATATATGAACATGGGGATTATAAAATTAACTGTTCATGTAATTATATCACTGATAAACACAAGAGCTGGACATCTAAAAGGTTGTGTGCCTTCTGTAACGGGTACTCAGTTTTAGTGTACATCTGATTGACTGCCCATGAAGGAGCAGTGCAGGCTGGGTAAAATGCCCTGTTAGTTACAAAAAAAGCATGGTCTCCAAAGGGCCAATACCAAGAATTCTTGGAGTCAACCGAAATTTCAGGAAATTAAAAATAATTTACAATAGAAAAATAGAATAAAATTATCTTTATGTATAAGGACAAAAAATGATTTGACTGCACAAAATATTCACAATCCAAGAAGCTTTACACATAGTTTGCTCGGAAATATTAGACTTCTAGTTAACTATTAGTGGCCATGAAAATCTTTACAATGCTTCTTTTGTTTCACAACTTCCTTAACATTTGACTCAGGTATTGACCAGCTGAAGAAAATCCTCAGTCTGACAGGAACACCTCACTCCTCCCTTGTGCAGAAAATGCAGAGCAAAGACGTACGGTTTCAAACTCATTACTCTGATCCAGGGATTCAGCTGGTGGCCTGACGGCCAGATTTGGACCACCATAGACATACAGTAGTCCCGCACGCATCGAAATATCATATGCACTAAAACTTTTGTTTGTACCTTTGCGGTCACAGATCTGATTAACTGTGCCCGAATTAACAAGTCTGCAACTGACCGTTTGTGTTCCTCTCAGGCCCGATCTTACGTGCAGTCCCTCCCACCTCAGAGGAAGAAGAACTTCAAAGACGTCTTCTCATCCATGGATGGAAATGGTGTGCACCGGTTTCCATCTTTATTTTGAGTTTGCTTGTGGTCACATTCTGCCCTCTAGTGGTAAATTATTTTATATTTGAGTTGACATAGCACAACGTTTACAGTGCAAAGCATAGTCCACACATAACCACCCTATTTATTAGGCTGTTGACCCCATGAGTTTAATTGTCAGTTGTAGTCATACATTCACGAGGCTACTTGACATGAAATGAATCACGTGATGGATGATATGATTCCTGTGAGCTTTTCTTCTGGTTGTTACTCATACCATAAAGAATACTTTTTAAATTTTAGGAACAGTTCAACTCCTTAATCCTCTTCGCTCCTGCTCCATCTTTTCAACCCCACCCTCCTTGCCCCACTCCAGCGGTGCAGCTACTGGAGAGCATGCTGATTCTTGACCCAGAGAAGAGGATGACGGCCAAGGAAGGCCTCGCTCACCCCTACCTGTCCGAGTTCCACGAACCCGAGGCAGAGCCGGACTCTCCGCCATACGACGATTCCTTTGAGAGCCTAGAGCTTGCAGTGGGAGAGTGGAAGAGTAAGTACAGCACATACAGTGCCCTCCATAATATTTGGGACAAACACATGTTTGGCTCTGTACTCCACATTTTTTTTTTTTATAACTGTACAATTCACACAGGGCTAAAGTGCAAATTCTCAGCTTTTATTAAAGGGTATTTTTATACATTTTGGTTTTAACAGAGCACTTTTTATACATAGTCCCCCATTTCAGGGCAGCATAATGTTAGGGGCATATTAATGTTATGTAACTTAAAGTAGTCATGTTTAGTACTTTGTCACAGATCCTTTGCATACAATGAATGTTTGAAGTCTGTAGGCCACAGACATCATCAGTTGTTGAGTATCTTCTCTGGTGATGCTCTGCCAGGCCTGTACTGCAGCCATCTTCAGCTCCTACCTGTTTTGGGGCCTAGTTGCCTTGAGTTTTCTATTCAGCATATGAAACATATGTTCAATTGGATTTAGATCGGGTGATTGACTTGGCCAGTTAAGACTTATGTCGTCCTTTGTTTCTTTAGCAATATGTCTGGGATCATTGTCTTGCTGTAGGATAAAAAAAAGCCAACCAGTGAGTTTGGAGGCATTTGCTTGAACCTGAGAAAATGTTTCTGTACACTTAAGAATGTATTCTGCTGCTGCTATCAGCAGTTACATCATCAGTGAAGACAAGTCGACATAGCTCAGGAGGTAAGACCGATTGTCTGGCAGTCGGAGGGTTGCCGGTTCAAACCCCGCCCTGGGCATGTCGAAGTGTCCTTGAGCAAGACACCTAACCCCTAGCTGCTCTGGCGAATGAGAGGCATCAATTGTAAAGCGCTTTGGATAAAAGCGCTATGTAAATGCAGTCCATTTACCATTTACCAAGTCAGCTGCACCTGTGGCAGCCATAGATGCCCAAACCATAACACCCCCACCACCATATTTTTACAGATGAGGTGGTATGCTTTGGACCTTGGGCAGTTCCTTTTAGCATTCATTGGCATTTGCTCTCGCCATCACTCTGATACAAGTGAAACTTGATTTCATCTTTTCCACAAGAAAAAAAAGTGTTCTCCCCAAACATTATGGGTGGCACTGATTATGGTGGAATATTGAAGTACACTACATTGCATTATCCTGTGTTAAAGATATGTGTGTGTGTTTGTGTGTGTGTGTGTGTGTACAGTAAATGCAGCTGAACAAAGCAATAATATTCCTTCCTCTGTCTTGCTGTTTTCACTAGGTCTTATACACATGGAGATCATGACCTTTGACCCAGATAACCCCAGAGAAACTGCAACATAGTGTGCTACAGATCAGGTTCTGATTAAAATTAAACACGCATAACACCACAGACTGCACTCAAAATGTCACATATACTCAGCGATGAGTATGGAGAGCGGCTGACTGATTGTGAGTGAGATTAAGGAGGCTTCATGTAAGAATAGGTGTTTAACTATTATCGGATTTCTCTTTTTGGCTTTTATAACATGTTTCTAACATTTTTTTACAGTGTGGCTTGTATAAGGTTGCATGTTGAACTCTTACACATTACACACATTTTGCAGATATTGTGTCATACTGACCAATGAGACAAAGGGCACTGCCCAATATATACTTATTATTTTGGATCCATGTTGCCAGACCCTTAACATCTTTAATAATATTATGAATATTTTTGGTTTCTTGTTCCCTCTTTGATGTTGTCTTTTTTTGATCAAATCAATGTACTGTTTTCAACAATTAAACCCGCTGAAACTCACTAGTGAGCCTTCTTTGTCTTCCTAAGCCAACTTCACTTCACTGAAAGTTCAGTCCAGATCAACCGTATCTGCAGTGAGTGTCCAATAATACTTTATCTCAGCTGAAGTGCATTTGAGCAACTTTAACTCAGTCTAGCTGCATTTGAGTGACCATCACACATTTTAAATGTATTGCCCACTACAGTGTTGTACTTGTAAACCTGGATTCACCTGGATGTACAATGATTCAATGACAACATTTTAGATTTCACTGGGATTTGCTGTCTCAAAAGTAGAGGTATTCTATTAATATTAATATTTTAACCAAGATTTAACTTTGATTAACTGCAGGCAGCTGATTGTTATAGGGCACCATGTAACTACTGACTGCATAGTTCAAGAAATGGGAGTGTTCCATTGGTTTGGGGGCTCTGCATTTCATTGCTCTGCTGGTCGATCGGCTGCCCATTGATCGGACGCCAAAAACCACAACCCCCCCCCCCCCCCCATTAGGGTGGGAAACGGCTCACCTTAGTGTCCCAGCCCATGTGTGGTTGCCTCCCACGAAACAGGTAAACACTCACTGTGAAATGATGTCCACTGAAAGAGCCAGTTTGGTCTAAGGGCAAGGAGGTGGAGCCAAAGCGATCATGGAAGAGACGCCGTCACGGAGAAGATGAAAATGACATACTTTATCTTTCCCCATTTGGGTGAGTTAGAAGTTTCGCGCGTAATTAAGCGAATATCCAGACGAACCAAACCTGTAAAAACATTAAACAACAGCAAGCGAACATCAAGGGTTGGCGGAAGGTGGCGTCACCGCGGGGTGCTGTCCGGTATTTATCCCAGGTGGAGGTGAGCTCACTTTTGCTCAGTGCTATCTCAACATTAGAGAATCATACATACTGACGTTCACGTTTTTGCATAAATTACCTTAGGTTACCACCGAAGTCAGACAGAGATAGTTAGCACTACTTTCCTTAGACAAATGCAGCTTCGGTAGGCATTTTCTAATTAGCCTAACATTTTAACCAGGCTGTTGTGCATTTTGTACTATATTGGTTTCTGCACTGGCTGTATTGAATTCTGGGATTGTGAGCTTCTTCCGCTGTGACACATATAGCGGTTTCCTGAACACACAGTTAAATGGACAACGTCGCATTAGCTTTGTACCCTTGTTGTCTCTGTTTACGCTGTTTCACCGGAAACCTGAAAATAAAAAAGAAAGGCAACACCCATTACAAAATGAACTGGCGACGAGGACGACAAACTTATGTGGCATTGTCATGAAAGCTGGCGATAACTAAAGTAAGATCTTTCCCCTGTCTACTATGAAGCTACCACATGGCCTGCATTAATTAGCTATAGTTTTCCAAGTTGTGTATGACCGGCCACTTATTTCGGCCTGGGGGAAACGTGTAGTAGCAACATAGAAAAACGGCGAATACTTGAACAATGTTCAGGCCGTGATAAAGGGAAAAATCTTTTCTTACAAAAACATACAAATAATGTAGGCTATTGGCACGTTATGTAGGTATGATGCAAATATATGGCCTCATGTAAACACACAGAATTCAGATACTTCCCATGTCCACACAATAAAGCCCCAAAACTTTGTGTAATTTTGCATTTTCCTTCTTCTTTTTCTGAATTCGTCATCAGAAATGCTGTAGTCTCGCAATCAGTAATTCTCCCCATTGGACATTTAGCTACTGGTAAATGGACTGCATTTATATAGCGCTTTTATCCAAAGCGCTTTACAATTGATGCCACAGTAGGGGCGACATAGCTCAGGAGGTAAGACTGATTGTCTGGCAGTCGGAGGGTTGCCGGTTCAAACCCCGCTCTGGGCATGTCGAAGTGTCCTTGAGCAAGACACCTAACCCCTAACAGCTCTGGCGAATGAGAGGCATCAATTGTAAAGCGCTTTGAGTAAAAGCGCTATATAAATGCAGTCCATTTACCACAATTGGAAATATTAGTGTAAAATCGGGCGAGGTGGCAACGCCCGAAGCATGGGCTCTGTGTCTCGGGGCCGCTGTCTGTGAACACTTTTCACTGTGGTTTGACGGTCCTAGGCCATATTGTCTGGGAGCTATTTAACTTTGAAAGAGTTTGCCGGCTGCGTTTTTTTCCGAATGGCAATTTAAAGTCACAGTTTGAAATATTTGTGTAAAATCGCACGGGGTGGTAACGCCCGAAGCATAGGCTCTGTGTCTCGGGGCTGCTGTCTGTGAACACTTTAGCAGTGGTTTAATGGTCCTAGGTCCTATTGTCTGGGAGCTATTGAACTTTGAAAGCGTTTGCCGGCTGCGTTTTTTTCTGAATGGCAGCTTAAAGTCACAGTTGGTAATATTAGTGTAAAATCGGGCGGGGGGGTTACGCCCGAAGCATAGGCTCTGCATCTCGGGGACGTTGTCTGTGAACACTTTTCACAGTGGTTTGACGGTCCTAGGCCCTATTGTCTGGGAGCTATTGAACTTTGAAAGCGTTTGCCGGCTGCGTTTTTTTCCGAATGGCAGTTTAAAGTTACAGTTGGAAGTATTCGTGTAAATCGGGCGGGGTGGTAACGCCCGAAACATGGGCTCTGCGTCTCGGGGCCGCTGTCTGTGAACACTTTAGCAGTGATTTGATGGTCCTAGGCCCTATTGTCCGGGAGATATTGAACTTTGAAAGCGTTTGCCGGGTGCGTTTTTTTCCGAATGGAAGCTTAAAGTCACAGTTGGAAATATTCGTGTAAAATCGGGCGGGGTGGCAACGCCCAAAGCATGGGCTCTGCGTCTCGGGGCCGCTGTCTGTGAACACTTTAGCAGTGGTTTGATGGTCCTAGGCCCTATTGTCTGGGAGCTATTGAACGTTGAAAGAGTTTACCGGCTGCGTTTTTTTCCGAATGGCAGTTTAAAGTCACAGTTTGAAATATTCGTGTAAAATCGCACGGGGTGGTAGCGCCCGAAGCATAGGCTCTGTGTCTCGGGGCTGCTGTCTGTGAACACTTTAGCAGTGGTTTAATGGTCCAAGGTCCTATTGTCTGGGAGCTATTGAACTTTGAAAGCGTTTGCCGGCTGCGTTTTTTTCTGAATGGCAGCTTAAAGTCACAGTTGGTAATATTAGTGTAAAATCGGGCGGGGTGGTAACGCCCGAAGCATAGGCTCTGCATCTCGGGGACGTTGTCTGTGAACACTTTTCACAGTGGTTTGACGGTCCTAGGCCCTATTGTCTGGGAGCTATTGAACATTGAAAGCGTTAGCCGGCTGCATTTCTTTCCGATCGGCGGCTTAAAGTCAGGGTTGGAAATATTCGTGTAAAATCGCGCCGGGTGGTAGCGACCGAAGCATTGGCTCTGCTTCTCGGGGCTGCTGTCTGTGAACACTCTAGCAATGGTTTGATGGTCCTAGGCCCTTTTGTCTGGGAGCTATTGAACTTTGAAAGCGTTAGCCGGCTGCATTTTTTTCGGATCGGCGGCTTAAAGTCAGGGTTGGAAATATTCGTGTAAATCGCGCGGGGTGGTAGCGCACGAAGCATAGGCTCTGCTTCTCGGGGCCGCTGTCTGTGAACTCTCTAGCAGTGGTTTGATGGTCCTAGGCCCTATTGTCTGGGAGCTATTGAACTTTGAATGCGTTAGCCGGCTGCATTTTTTTCCGATCGACGGCTTAAATTCACGGATGGAAATATTCGTGTAAAATCGCGCGAGCTGGTAGCGCCCGA
This sequence comes from Anguilla anguilla, assembly GCF_013347855.1. Lineage (NCBI taxonomy): Eukaryota > Metazoa > Chordata > Actinopteri > Anguilliformes > Anguillidae > Anguilla > Anguilla anguilla. The sequence goes on along the minus strand of NC_049211.1, from coordinate 17,773,143 downwards.
AGCATAGGCTCTGCTTCTCCGGGCCGCTGTCTGTGAACACTCTAGCAGTGGTTTGATGGTCCAAGGCCCTATTGTCTGGGAGCTATTGAACTATGAAAGCGTTAGCCGGCTGCATTTTTTCCGATCGGCGGCTTAAAGTCACGGTTGGAAATATTCGTGAAAAATCGTGCTGGGTGGTAGCGCCCGAAGCATAGGCTCTGCTTCTCGGGGCCGCTGTCTGTGAACACTCTAGCAGTGGTTTGATGGTCCTAGGCCCTATTGTCTGGGAGCTATAGAACTTTGAAAGCGTTAGCCGGATGCATTTTTTCCCGATCGGCGGCTTAAATTCACGGTTGGAAATATTCGTGTAAAATCGCGCCGGGTGGTAGCGACCGAAGCATTGGCTCTGCTTCTCGGGGCTGCTGTCTGTGAACACTCTAGCAATGGTTTGATGGTCCTAGGCCCTTTTGTCTGGGAGCTATTGAACTTTGAAAGCGTTAGCCGGCTGCATTTTTTTCGGATCGGCGGCTTAAAGTCAGGGTTGGAAATATTCGTGTAAAATCGCGCGGGGTGGTAGCGCACGAAGCATAGGCTCTGCTTCTCGGGGCCGCTGTCTGTGAACTCTCTAGCAGTGGTTTGATGGTCCTAGGCCCTATTGTCTGGGAGCTATTGAACTTTGAATGCGTTAGCCGGCTGCATTTTTTTCCGATCGACGGCTTAAATTCACGGATGGAAATATTCGTGTAAAATCGCGCGAGCTGGTAGCGCCCGAAGCATAGGCTCTGCTTCTCGGGGCCGCTGTCTGTGAACACTCTAGCAGTGGTTTGATGGTCCTAGGCCCTATTGTCTGGGAGCTATTGAACATTGAAAGCGTTAGCCGGCTGCATTTTTTTTCCGATCGGCGGCTTAAAGTCACGGTTGGAAATATTCGTGAAAAATCGTGCTGGGTGGTAGCGCCCGAAGCATAGGCTCTGCTTCTCGGGGCCGCTGTCTGTGAACACTCTAGCAGTGGTTTGATGGTCCTAGGCCCTATTGTCTGGGAGCTATAGAACTTTGAAAGCGTTAGCCGGCTGCATTTTTTCCCGATCGGCGGCTTAAATTCACGGTTGGAAATATTAGTGTAAAATCGCGCGGGGTGGTAGCGCCCGAAGCATAGGCTCTGCTTTTCGGGGCCGCTGTCTGGGAACACTCTAGTAGTGGTTTTATGGTCCTAGGCCCTATTGTCTGGGAGCTATTGAACTTTGAAAGCGTTAGCCGGCTGCATTTTTTTCCGATCGGCGGCTTAAAGTCGCGGTTGGAAATATTCGTGTACAATCGCGCGGGGTGGTAGCGCCCGAAGCATTGGCTCTGCTTCTCAGGACCGCTGTCTGTGAACACTCTAGCAGTGGTTTGATGGTCCTAGGCCCTATTGTCTGGGAGCTATTGAACCTTGAAAGCGTTAGCCGGCTGCATTTTTTTCCGATTGGCGGCTTAAAGTCACGGATGGAAATATTCGTGTAAAATCGCATGGGGTGGTTGCGCCCGAAGCATAGGCTCTGCTTCTCGGGGCCGCTGTCTGTGAACACTCTAGCAGTGGTTTGATGGTCCTAGGCCCTATTGTCTGGGAGCTATTGAATTTTGAAAGCGTTAGCCGGCTGCATTTTAACCGGTGGGCTGCTTAAAGTCAGGGTTGGAAATATTTGTGTAAAATCGCACGGAGTGGTAGCGCCCGAAGCATAGGCTCTGCTTCTCGGGGCCGCTGTCTGTGAACAGTCTAGCAGTGGTTTGATGGTCCTAGGCCCTATTGTCTGGGAGCTATTGAACTTTGAAAGCGTTAGCCGGCTGCATTTTTTTCGGTCGGCGGCTTAAAGTCAGGGTTGGAAATATTCGTGTAAAATCGCGCGGGGTGGTAGCGCCCGAAACATAGGCTCTGCTTCTCGGGCCGCTGTCTGTGAACACTCTAGCAGTGGTTTGATGGTCCTAGGCCCTATTGTCTGGGAGCTATTGAACTTTGAAAGCGTTAGCCGGCTGCATTTTTTTTCCGGTCTGCGGCTTAAAGTCACTGTTGGAAATATTCGTGTAAAATCGCCCGGGGTGGTAGCGCCCGAAGCATAGGCTCTGCTTCTCGGGGCCGCTGTCTGTGAACACTCTAGCAGTGCTTTGATGGTCCTAGGCCCTATTGTCTGGGAGCTATTGAACATTGAAAGCGTTAGCCGGCTGCATTTGTTTCCGGTCGGCAGCTTAAAGTCAGGGTTGGAAATATTCGTGTAAAATCGCGCGGGGTGGTAGCGCCCGAAGCATAGGCTCTGCTTCTCGGGGCCGCTGTCAGTGAACACTCTAGCAGTGTTTTGATGGTCCTAGGCCCTATTGTCTGGGAGCTATTGAACTTTGAAAGCGTTAGCCGGCTGCATTTTTTTCGGTCGGCGGCTTAAAGTCAGGGTTGGAAATATTCGTGTAAAATCGCGCGGGGTGGTAGCGCCCGAAACATAGGCTCTGCTTCTCAGGGCTGCTGTCTGTGAACACTCTAGCAGTGGTTTGATGGTCCTAGGCCCTATTGTCTGGGAGCTATTGAACTTTGAAAGCGTTAGCCGGCTGCATTTTTTTCCGGTCTGCGGCTTAACGTCACTGTTGGAAATATTCGTGTAAAATCGCCCGGGGTGGTAGCGCCCGAAGCATAGGCTCTGCTTCTCGGGGCCGCTGTCTGTGAACACTCTAGCAGTGCTTTGATGGTCCTAGGCCCTATTGTCTGGGAGCTATTGAATATTGAAAGCGTTAGCCGGCTGCATTCTTTTCCCGTCGGCGGCTTAAATTCAGGGTTGGAAATATTCGTGTAAAATCGCGCGGGGTGGTAGCGCCCGAAGCATAGGCTCTGCTTATCGGGGCTGCTGTCTGTGAACACTCTAGCAGTGGTTTGATGGTCCTAGGCCCTATTGTCTGGGAGCTATTGAACATTGAAAGCGTTAGCCGGCTGCATTTCTTTCCGGTCGGCGGCTTAAAGTCAGGGTTGGAAATATTCGTGTAAAATCGCACGGGGTCGTAGCGCCCGAAACATAGGCTCTGTTTCTCGGGGCCGCTGTCTGTGAACACTCTAGCAGTGGTTTGATGGTCCTAGGCCCTATTGTCTGGGAGCTATTGAACTTTGAAAGCGTTAGCCGGCTGCATTTTTTTCCGATCTGCGGCTTAAAGTCACTGTTGGAAATATTCGTGTAAAATCGCCCGGGTGGTAGCGCCCGAAGCATAGCCTCTGCTTCTCGGGGCCGCTGTCTGTGAACACTCTAGCAGTGGTTTGATGGTCCTAGGCCCTATTGTCTGGGAGCTATTGAACATTGAAAGCGTTAGCCGGCTGCATTCTTTTCCGGTCGGCGGCTTAAAGTCAGGGTTGGAAATATTCGTGTAAAATCGCGCGGGGTGGTAGCGCCCGAAGCATAGGCTCTGCTTATCGGGGCCGCTGTCTGTGAACACTCTAGCAGTGGTTTGATGGTCCTAGGCCCTATTGTCTGGGAGCTATTGAACATTGAAAGCGTTAGCCGGCTGCATTTTTTTCCGGTCGGCGGCTTAAAGTCAGGGTTGGAAATATTCGTGTAAAATCGCAGCGGGGTCGGTAGCGCCCGAAACATAGGCTCTGCTTCTCGGGGCCGCTGTCTGTGAACACTCTAGCAGTGGTTTGATGGTCCTAGGCCCTATTGTCTGGGAGCTATTGAACATTGAAAGCGTTAGCCGGCTGCATTTTTTTCCGGTCGGCGGCTTAAAGTCAGGGTTGGAAATATTCGTGTAAAATCGCGCGGGGTGGTAGCGCCCGAAGCATAGGCTCTGCTTATCGGGGCCGCTGTCTGTGAACACTCTAGCAGTGGTTTGATGGTCCTAGGCCCTATTGTCTGGGAGCTATTGAACATTGAAAGCGTTAGCCGGCTGCATTTTTTTCCGGTCGGCGGCTTAAAGTCAGGGTTGGAAATATTCGTGTAAAATCGCGCGGGGTGGTAGCGCCCAAAGCATAGGCTCTGCTTCTCGGGGCCGCTGTCTGTGAACACTCTAGCAGTGGTTTGATGGTCCTAGGCCCTATTGTCTGGGAGCTATTGAACATTGAAAGCGTTAGCCGGCTGCATTTTTTTCCGGTCGGCGGCTTAAAGTCAGGGTTGGAAATATTCGTGTAAAATCGCGCGGGGTGGTAGCGCCCGAAACATAGGCTCTGCTTCTCGGGGCCGCTGTCTGTGAACACTCTAGCAGTGGTTTGATGGTCCTAGGCCCTATTGTCTGGGAGCTATTGAACATTGAAAGCGTTAGCCGGCTGCATTTTTTTCCGGTCGGCGGCTTAAAGTCAGGGTTGGAAATATTCGTGTAAAATCGCGCGGGGTGGTAGCGCCCGAAACATAGGCTCTGCTTCTCGGGGCCGCTGTCTGTGAACACTCTAGCAGTGGTTTGATGGTCCTAGGCCCTATTGTCTGGGAGCTATTGAACATTGAAAGCGTTAGCCGGCTGCATTTTTTTCCGGTCGGCGGCTTAAAGTCAGGGTTGGAAATATTCGTGTAAAATCGCGCGGGGTGGTAGCGCCCGAAACATAGGCTCTGCTTCTCGGGGCCGCTGTCTGTGAACACTCTAGCAGTGGTTTGATGGTCCTAGGCCCTATTGTCTGGGAGCTATTGAACATTGAAAGCGTTAGCCGGCTGCATTTTTTTCCGGTCGGCGGCTTAAAGTCAGGGTTGGAAATATTCGTGTAAAATCGCGCGGGGTGGTAGCGCCCGAAGCATAGGCTCTGCTTATCGGGGCCGCTGTCTGTGAACACTCTAGCAGTGGTTTGATGGTCCTAGGCCCTATTGTCTGGGAGCTATTGAACATTGAAAGCGTTAGCCGGCTGCATTTTTTTCCGGTCGGCGGCTTAAAGTCAGGGTTGGAAATATTCGTGTAAAATCGCGCGGGGTGGTAGCGCCCGAAACATAGGCTCTGCTTCTCGGGGCCGCTGTCTGTGAACACTCTAGCAGTGGTTTGATGGTCCTAGGCCCTATTGTCTGGGAGCTATTGAACATTGAAAGCGTTAGCCGGCTGCATTTTTTTCCGGTCGGCGGCTTAAAGTCAGGGTTGGAAATATTCGTGTAAAATCGCGCGGGGTGGTAGCGCCCGAAACCATAGGCTCTGCTTCTCGGGGCCGCTGTCTGTGAACACTCTAGCAGTGGTTTGATGGTCCTAGGCCCTATTGTCTGGGAGCTATTGAACATTGAAAGCGTTAGCCGGCTGCATTTTTTTCCGGTCGGCGGCTTAAAGTCAGGGTTGGAAATATTCGTGTAAAATCGCGCGGGGTGGTAGCGCCCAAAGCATAGGCTCTGCTTATCGGGGCCGCTGTCTGTGAACACTCTAGCAGTGGTTTGATGGTCCTAGGCCCTATTGTCTGGGAGCTATTGAACATTGAAAGCGTTAGCCGGCTGCATTTTTTTCCGGTCGGCGGCTTAAAGTCAGGGTTGGAAATATTCGTGTAAAATCGCGCGGGGTGGTAGCGCCCGAAACATAGGCTCTGCTTCTCGGGGCCGCTGTCTGTGAACACTCTAGCAGTGGTTTGATGGTCCTAGGCCCTATTGTCTGGGAGCTATTGAACATTGAAAGCGTTAGCCGGCTGCATTTTTTTCCGGTCGGCGGCTTAAAGTCAGGGTTGGAAATATTCGTGTAAAATCGCAGCGGGGTGGGTAGCGCCCGAAGCATAGGCTCTGCTTATCGGGGCCGCTGTCTGTGAACACTCTAGCAGTGGTTTGATGGTCCTAGGCCCTATTGTCTGGGAGCTATTGAACATTGAAAGCGTTAGCCGGCTGCATTTTTTTCCGGTCGGCGGCTTAAAGTCAGGGTTGGAAATATTCGTGTAAAATCGCGCGGGGTGGTAGCGCCCGAAACATAGGCTCTGCTTCTCGGGGCCGCTGTCTGTGAACACTCTAGCAGTGGTTTGATGGTCCTAGGCCCTATTGTCTGGGAGCTATTGAACATTGAAAGCGTTAGCCGGCTGCATTTTTTTCCGGTCGGCGGCTTAAAGTCAGGGTTGGAAATATTCGTGTAAAATCGCAGCGGGGTGGTAGCGCCCGAAACATAGGCTCTGCTTCTCGGGGCCGCTGTCTGTGAACACTCTAGCAGTGGTTTGATGGTCCTAGGCCCTATTGTCTGGGAGCTATTGAACATTGAAAGCGTTAGCCGGCTGCATTTTTTTCCGGTCGGCGGCTTAAAGTCAGGGTTGGAAATATTCGTGTAAAATCGCGCGGGGTGGTAGCGCCCGAAACATAGGCTCTGCTTCTCGGGGCCGCTGTCTGTGAACACTCTAGCAGTGGTTTGATGGTCCTAGGCCCTATTGTCTGGGAGCTATTGAACATTGAAAGCGTTAGCCGGCTGCATTTTTTTCCGGTCGGCGGCTTAAAGTCAGGGTTGGAAATATTCGTGTAAAATCGCGCGGGGTGGTAGCGCCCGAAACATAGGCTCTGCTTCTCGGGGCCGCTGTCTGTGAACACTCTAGCAGTGGTTTGATGGTCCTAGGCCCTATTGTCTGGGAGCTATTGAACATTGAAAGCGTTAGCCGGCTGCATTTTTTTCCGGTCGGCGGCTTAAAGTCAGGGTTGGAAATATTCGTGTAAAATCGCGCGGGGTGGTAGCGCCCGAAACATAGGCTCTGCTTCTCGGGGCCGCTGTCTGTGAACACTCTAGCAGTGGTTTGATGGTCCTAGGCCCTATTGTCTGGGAGCTATTGAACATTGAAAGCGTTAGCCGGCTGCATTTTTTTCCGGTCGGCGGCTTAAAGTCAGGGTTGGAAATATTCGTGTAAAATCGCAGCGGGGTGGTAGCGCCCGAAACATAGGCTCTGCTTCTCGGGGCCGCTGTCTGTGAACACTCTAGCAGTGGTTTGATGGTCCTAGGCCCTATTGTCTGGGAGCTATTGAACATTGAAAGCGTTAGCCGGCTGCATTTTTTTCCGGTCGGCGGCTTAAAGTCAGGGTTGGAAATATTCGTGTAAAATCGCAGCGGGGTGGTAGCGCCCGAAACATAGGCTCTGCTTATCGGGGCCGCTGTCTGTGAACACTCTAGCAGTGGTTTGATGGTCCTAGGCCCTATTGTCTGGGAGCTATTGAACATTGAAAGCGTTAGCCGGCTGCATTTTTTTCCGGTCGGCGGCTTAAAGTCAGGGTTGGAAATATTCGTGTAAAATCGCAGCGGGGTGGTAGCGCCCGAAACATAGGCTCTGCTTCTCGGGGCCGCTGTCTGTGAACACTCTAGCAGTGGTTTGATGGTCCTAGGCCCTATTGTCTGGGAGCTATTGAACATTGAAAGCGTTAGCCGGCTGCATTTTTTTCCGGTCGGCGGCTTAAAGTCAGGGTTGGAAATATTCGTGTAAAATCGCGCGGGGTGGTAGCGCCCGAAACATAGGCTCTGCTTCTCGGGGCCGCTGTCTGTGAACACTCTAGCAGTGGTTTGATGGTCCTAGGCCCTATTGTCTGGGAGCTATTGAACATTGAAAGCGTTAGCCGGCTGCATTTTTTTCCGGTCGGCGGCTTAAAGTCAGGGTTGGAAATATTCGTGTAAAATCGCAGCGGGGTGGTAGCGCCCGAAACATAGGCTCTGCTTATCGGGGCCGCTGTCTGTGAACACTCTAGCAGTGGTTTGATGGTCCTAGGCCCTATTGTCTGGGAGCTATTGAACATTGAAAGCGTTAGCCGGCTGCATTTTTTTCCGGTCGGCGGCTTAAAGTCAGGGTTGGAAATATTCGTGTAAAATCGCAGGGGATCGTAGCGCCCGAAACATAGGCTCTGCTTCTCGGGGCCGCTGTCTGTGAACACTCTAGCAGTGGTTTGATGGTCCTAGGCCCTATTGTCTGGGAGCTATTGAACATTGAAAGCGTTAGCCGGCTGCATTTTTTTCCGGTCGGCGGCTTAAAGTCAGGGTTGGAAATATTCGTGTAAAATCGCGCGGGGTGGTAGCGCCCGAAACATAGGCTCTGCTTATCGGGGCCGCTGTCTGTGAACACTCTAGCAGTGGTTTGATGGTCCTAGGCCCTATTGTCTGGGAGCTATTGAACATTGAAAGCGTTAGCCGGCTGCATTTTTTTCCGGTCGGCGGCTTAAAGTCAGGGTTGGAAATATTCGTGTAAAATCGCACGGGGTCGTAGCGCCCGAAGCATAGGCTCTGCTTCTCGGGGCCGCTGTCTGTGAACACTCTAGCAGTGGTTTGATGGTCCTAGGCCCTATTGTCTGGGAGCTATTGAACATTGAAAGCGTTAGCCGGCTGCATTTTTTTCCGGTCGGCGGCTTAAAGTCAGGGTTGGAAATATTCGTGTAAAATCGCGCGGGGTGGTAGCGCCCGAAACATAGGCTCTGCTTCTCGGGGCCGCTGTCTGTGAACACTCTAGCAGTGGTTTGATGGTCCTAGGCCCTATTGTCTGGGAGCTATTGAACATTGAAAGCGTTAGCCGGCTGCATTTTTTTCCGGTCGGCGGCTTAAAGTCAGGGTTGGAAATATTCGTGTAAAATCGCGCGGGGTGGTAGCGCCCGAAACATAGGCTCTGCTTCTCGGGGCCGCTGTCTGTGAACACTCTAGCAGTGGTTTGATGGTCCTAGGCCCTATTGTCTGGGAGCTATTGAACATTGAAAGCGTTAGCCGGCTGCATTTTTTTCCGGTCGGCGGCTTAAAGTCAGGGTTGGAAATATTCGTGTAAAATCGCAGCGGGGTCGTAGCGCCCGAAACATAGGCTCTGCTTCTCGGGGCCGCTGTCTGTGAACACTCTAGCAGTGGTTTGATGGTCCTAGGCCCTATTGTCTGGGAGCTATTGAACATTGAAAGCGTTAGCCGGCTGCATTTTTTTCCGGTCGGCGGCTTAAAGTCAGGGTTGGAAATATTCGTGTAAAATCGCAGCGGGGTGGTAGCGCCCGAAACATAGGCTCTGCTTCTCGGGGCCGCTGTCTGTGAACACTCTAGCAGTGGTTTGATGGTCCTAGGCCCTATTGTCTGGGAGCTATTGAACATTGAAAGCGTTAGCCGGCTGCATTTTTTTCCGGTCGGCGGCTTAAAGTCAGGGTTGGAAATATTCGTGTAAAATCGCGCGGGGTGGTAGCGCCCGAAACATAGGCTCTGCTTCTCGGGGCCGCTGTCTGTGAACACTCTAGCAGTGGTTTGATGGTCCTAGGCCCTATTGTCTGGGAGCTATTGAACATTGAAAGCGTTAGCCGGCTGCATTTTTTTCCGGTCGGCGGCTTAAAGTCAGGGTTGGAAATATTCGTGTAAAATCGCGCGGGGTGGTAGCGCCCGAAACATAGGCTCTGCTTCTCGGGGCCGCTGTCTGTGAACACTCTAGCAGTGGTTTGATGGTCCTAGGCCCTATTGTCTGGGAGCTATTGAACATTGAAAGCGTTAGCCGGCTGCATTTTTTTCCGGTCGGCGGCTTAAAGTCAGGGTTGGAAATATTCGTGTAAAATCGCACGGGGGTCGTAGCGCCCGAAACATAGGCTCTGCTTATCGGGGCCGCTGTCTGTGAACACTCTAGCAGTGGTTTGATGGTCCTAGGCCCTATTGTCTGGGAGCTATTGAACATTGAAAGCGTTAGCCGGCTGCATTTTTTTCCGGTCGGCGGCTTAAAGTCAGGGTTGGAAATATTCGTGTAAAATCGCAGCGGGGTGGTAGCGCCCGAAACATAGGCTCTGCTTCTCGGGGCCGCTGTCTGTGAACACTCTAGCAGTGGTTTGATGGTCCTAGGCCCTATTGTCTGGGAGCTATTGAACATTGAAAGCGTTAGCCGGCTGCATTTTTTTCCGGTCGGCGGCTTAAAGTCAGGGTTGGAAATATTCGTGTAAAATCGCAGCGGGGTGGTAGCGCCCGAAACATAGGCTCTGCTTCTCGGGGCCGCTGTCTGTGAACACTCTAGCAGTGGTTTGATGGTCCTAGGCCCTATTGTCTGGGAGCTATTGAACATTGAAAGCGTTAGCCGGCTGCATTTTTTTCCGGTCGGCGGCTTAAAGTCAGGGTTGGAAATATTCGTGTAAAATCGCAGCGGGGTCGTAGCGCCCGAAACATAGGCTCTGCTTCTCGGGGCCGCTGTCTGTGAACACTCTAGCAGTGGTTTGATGGTCCTAGGCCCTATTGTCTGGGAGCTATTGAACATTGAAAGCGTTAGCCGGCTGCATTTTTTTCCGGTCGGCGGCTTAAAGTCAGGGTTGGAAATATTCGTGTAAAATCGCAGCGGGGTGGTAGCGCCCGAAACATAGGCTCTGCTTCTCGGGGCCGCTGTCTGTGAACACTCTAGCAGTGGTTTGATGGTCCTAGGCCCTATTGTCTGGGAGCTATTGAACATTGAAAGCGTTAGCCGGCTGCATTTTTTTCCGGTCGGCGGCTTAAAGTCAGGGTTGGAAATATTCGTGTAAAATCGCAGCGGGGTGGTAGCGCCCGAAACATAGGCTCTGCTTCTCGGGGCCGCTGTCTGTGAACACTCTAGCAGTGGTTTGATGGTCCTAGGCCCTATTGTCTGGGAGCTATTGAACATTGAAAGCGTTAGCCGGCTGCATTTTTTTCCGGTCGGCGGCTTAAAGTCAGGGTTGGAAATATTCGTGTAAAATCGCAGCGGGGTGGTAGCGCCCGAAACATAGGCTCTGCTTCTCGGGGCCGCTGTCTGTGAACACTCTAGCAGTGGTTTGATGGTCCTAGGCCCTATTGTCTGGGAGCTATTGAACATTGAAAGCGTTAGCCGGCTGCATTTTTTTCCGGTCGGCGGCTTAAAGTCAGGGTTGGAAATATTCGTGTAAAATCGCAGGGGATCGTAGCGCCCGAAGCATAGGCTCTGCTTCTCGGGGCCGCTGTCTGTGAACACTCTAGCAGTGGTTTGATGGTCCTAGGCCCTATTGTCTGGGAGCTATTGAACATTGAAAGCGTTAGCCGGCTGCATTTTTTTCCGGTCGGCGGCTTAAAGTCAGGGTTGGAAATATTCGTGTAAAATCGCGCGGGGTGGTAGCGCCCGAAACATAGGCTCTGCTTATCGGGGCCGCTGTCTGTGAACACTCTAGCAGTGGTTTGATGGTCCTAGGCCCTATTGTCTGGGAGCTATTGAACATTGAAAGCGTTAGCCGGCTGCATTTTTTTCCGGTCGGCGGCTTAAAGTCAGGGTTGGAAATATTCGTGTAAAATCGCAGGGGATCGTAGCGCCCGAAACATAGGCTCTGCTTCTCGGGGCCGCTGTCTGTGAACACTCTAGCAGTGGTTTGATGGTCCTAGGCCCTATTGTCTGGGAGCTATTGAACATTGAAAGCGTTAGCCGGCTGCATTTTTTTCCGGTCGGCGGCTTAAAGTCAGGGTTGGAAATATTCGTGTAAAATCGCAGCGGGGTGGTAGCGCCCGAAAGCATAGGCTCTGCTTATCGGGGCCGCTGTCTGTGAACACTCTAGCAGTGGTTTGATGGTCCTAGGCCCTATTGTCTGGGAGCTATTGAACATTGAAAGCGTTAGCCGGCTGCATTTTTTTCCGGTCGGCGGCTTAAAGTCAGGGTTGGAAATATTCGTGTAAAATCGCGCGGGGTGGTAGCGCCCGAAACATAGGCTCTGCTTATCGGGGCCGCTGTCTGTGAACACTCTAGCAGTGGTTTGATGGTCCTAGGCCCTATTGTCTGGGAGCTATTGAACATTGAAAGCGTTAGCCGGCTGCATTTTTTTCCGGTCGGCGGCTTAAAGTCAGGGTTGGAAATATTCGTGTAAAATCGCAGCGGGGTGGTAGCGCCCGAAACATAGGCTCTGCTTCTCGGGGCCGCTGTCTGTGAACACTCTAGCAGTGGTTTGATGGTCCTAGGCCCTATTGTCTGGGAGCTATTGAACATTGAAAGCGTTAGCCGGCTGCATTTTTTTCCGGTCGGCGGCTTAAAGTCAGGGTTGGAAATATTCGTGTAAAATCGCAGCGGGGTGGTAGCGCCCGAAACATAGGCTCTGCTTCTCGGGGCCGCTGTCTGTGAACACTCTAGCAGTGGTTTGATGGTCCTAGGCCCTATTGTCTGGGAGCTATTGAACATTGAAAGCGTTAGCCGGCTGCATTTTTTTCCGGTCGGCGGCTTAAAGTCAGGGTTGGAAATATTCGTGTAAAATCGCGCGGGTGTAGCGCCCGAAACATAGGCTCTGTTTCTCGGGCCGCTGTCTGTGAACACTCTAGCAGTGGTTTGATGGTCCTAGGCCCTATTGTCTGGGAGCTATTGAACATTGAAAGCGTTAGCCGGCTGCATTTTTTTCCGGTCGGCGGCTTAAAGTCAGGGTTGGAAATATTCGTGTAGCGCCCGAAACATAGGCTCTGCTTCTCGGGGCCGCTGTCTGTGAACACTCTAGCAGTGGTTTGATGGTCCTAGGCCCTATTGTCTGGGAGCTATTGAACATTGAAAGCGTTAGCCGGCTGCATTTTTTTCCGGTCGGCGGCTTAAAGTCAGGGTTGGAAATATTCGTGTAAAATCGCGCGGGGTGTAGCGCCCGAAACATAGGCTCTGCTTCTCGGGCCGCTGTCTGTGAACACTCTAGCAGTGGTTTGATGGTCCTAGGCCCTATTGTCTGGGAGCTATTGAACTTGAAAGCGTTAGCCGGCTGCATT